>NW_028261387.1:93682005-93794505 GCF_051295495.1 Thamnophis sirtalis
TCTCCGTGGTCATGTGGCCGGCATGACTCAATACCGAAGGCGCATGGAACGCTGTTCCCTTCCCACCAAAGGTGGTTCCTATTTTTCTACTTGCATTTTTTACCTGCTTTTGAACTGCTAGGTTGGCAGAAGCTGGGACAAGTCACGGGAGCTCACTCCATTACGCGGTGCTGGGGATTCAAACCGCCAAACTGCTGACCTTTCTGATTGAAAAGCTCAGGATCTTAGCCACTGAGTCACTGCGTCCCTACAAGCTTAATATAGCAGGCTAATAAAGCCATTCGGTTTTTAATTGATCAGGTTCAAGATTTTGTGGGAAAGTTATGGTTTTCCTAATGGGGATTACTGGCCAAACCAAATACTTTCCAAACCATTTTTTCTTTCCAGTTTCCAACGTATTTTTGTCCCCCACTTATGTCCTCCTCCACTTAGGATCCCAATTGAACCCCAAATGTCCGTTGCTAAGTGAGACATTGTTAAGTTAGTTTTGCCACATCTTACGGCCTTTCTTCCTGCAATGGCTCAGGAAGGTGGCGCAGTGGTTAGAGTGCTGTACTGCAGCCACTTCAGCTGACTGTTATCTGCAGTTCGGCGGTTCAAATCTCACCGGCTCAGGGTTGACTTAGCCTTCCATCCTTCCGAGGTGGGTGAAATGAGGACCCAGACTGTGGGGGACGATATGCTGACTCTGTAAACTGCTTAGAGAGAGCTGAAAGCCCTATGAAGCGGTATATAAGTCTAACTGCTATTGCTAGTTGTTAAGTGAATCACTGTGGTTGTTAAGTTAGTAACAAGGTTATTAAATGAATCTGGCTTCCCCATGGACATTGCTTGGCGGAAGGTCACCAAAGGAGATCACGTTAACTGCGACCGTCATAAATATGGCAATGGTCAAGCTTCTGAATTTTAATCGCATGACCAGGGAGAGGTTGCAGTGGTCATAAGTGTGAAAAATGGTCATAAGTTGGGGTTTTTCCAGTGGCGTTCTACCTTCGAGCCGTCGCTAAATGAAAGGTTGCAAGTCCGGTAGCTATCTGTAGCTGCTCAAACTCCCAGGAATGACTATTTCTACTATATTGCATTTCAGTACCATGGATAGCGGCGTGTGGGCTTATATGTGTAGTCCTTGACTTACAATAGCTGGTTTGGTGACGGTTCAAAGTTACAACGGCACCGAAAGAAGCGGCTTATGACCGCTTTTCCAAGCTTACGACCGTTGCAGCTTCCCCAGGGTCAAAATCCAGACCCTTGGCCACTGTCTCACATTTACGACGGTTGCAATGTCCCGGAGACATGTGATCCTCTTTTGCGACCTTCTGACAAGCCAAGTCACAATGGGAGAAGCCAGCTTCACTTAACAACCTGGTCCCTAACTTGAGAAGGGCAGGGATTCATTTAACAAACTCTGGCGAGAAAGGCCGTAAAATGGGACAAGTTTCACTTAGTCTTGCTTAGCAATGGAAATGTTGGTGGTCGTAGGTTGAGTACCACCTGTTTCCCCCAAAATTACAGGTAGTCCTTGATTTAGGACCATTTAAAGTTATGACGGACTGCCACAGGGATATGTGCAACCTTGTTCCAGAGGGCTGATGCCCTCCACCCCACCAATACAGGTAGTCCTCAAGTTACGACCACAATTGAGCCCAACCTTAATGTTGCCAAGTGAAACATTTGTTAAGTGAGTTCGCCCCATTCCTTATGACTTTCCTTGCCACGGTCGCTAAGTGAATCCTTGCAGTTGCTAAGTCAGTATCCCGGTTGTTAAGTGAATCTGGCTTCCCCATTGAGTTTGCTGGTTGGAAGGTGGCCAAAGTGGATCACATGATCCCGGGATGCTACGACCGTCGTAAATATGAGTCAGTTGCCCAGCGTCTGGATTTTGGTCACCTGACCCTGGTTTGTGTTTGTGTGTGCTGCAATGGTCATAAGTGTGAAAAATGGTGGTAAGTCCCTTTTTTTCAGCGCTGGTGTAACTTTGAATGGTCACTAAATGGACTGTTGTAAGTCAAGGACTAGCTGTAGTCATAGGACCGTGTGTTGGTGCTTGCCCATTGGCCTATACGTATGTCAGTTTGCGGCATCCTGTAGTCACAGGATGCTGAGGTGGTGCAGTGGTTAAATGCAGCACTGCAGGCTACTTCAGCTGACTGCAGTTCGGCTGTTCAAATCTCACCGGCTCAGGGTTAACTCAGCGTTCCATCCTTCCGAGGTGGGTAAAATGAGGACCCGGATTGTTGTTGGGGGCAATATGCTGACTCTGTAAACCGCTTAGAGAAGGCTGAAAGCCCTATGAAGCGGTATATAAGTCTAACTGCTATTGCTATTGCTATTTTACAATATTTTAACATACAACATTTACTTCTGGTTTTCATGAAAATCAGTTCCTGGCGAACAATTGGTTGATTGAATGACTGTGATGTTTGCTTGTAGCTCAAAAAAAAGTCCTAAAATCAGGTTGGTCACGACTGGAGGACCATAACAGGCGGGTTTATTATGGCCGTAAGTCAAGGACTACTTGCATTGGGTTCTGACCCAGCTCCCCAAACAAACCCTCTGAAGCGAACTTTATTAGGAACACGGCAGCCTCGGCAAAAGGTTTTTCTCTCACTGTCTGTCTGTCCGTCTGTCCATAAGATAAATAATTGTCTGCCATCCCTATTCATCTCCACCCCTCTGCCTTTTATCCCAAGAGCTAGGATGGGGCTTCGGTAGCAGTGATGGCTTTTCCTTCCCAAGGACCGGCCCATAGATCTCCACTGCTCTCCTCTCCTTCGCCTTCTGCTAATCTGCCGATTAGGCCCTGGACCTAGCAGTATTCCAGTATTTGAGGGGCTGCCACAAAGAGGAAGGGGTCAGTTTATTTTCCAAAGCAGCCGAATGTAGGAGAAGAAGCGACAGATGGAAACTTGTTCTGACCCCCCTCGTCCCACACCAACACACTCCGAGCCAGCGATAAGTTACGGCGTTTAATTAACAGACAGACAGGTCCTTGGCAGCAATCCAGCACAGATAAGGCTTGGCAGCAATCCAGCCTGCCAAGCTCACAATAATGTTCTCCGACATTAGTTCCTGTGTTGACTTCTGCAAGAGGGTCATGTGCACAAGCAGTCCTTTTTATAGTCTGGAGAGGAGCCTAATGACCACCAGCTGAGTGCAATTGCCTCCTGTAACTGCGCAACTGTTCCTGATGCCTATTAGCTCTTCAGTGGCGTGCATCCAGGAACAACTCACTGCTGGCGTCTGGCTCACTCTCCCTTGTCTCCTCCCCACTGGTCCAAGGCTCAGGTGCCTCCTGGTGGCCAGCCAGCCTCTCTGCGCCCTGCTCGGAGTCGGAACCCTGTCCAGGGTCCTCCACATCCTCCAGAGCCGACTCATAGGGCCCCTCACTGTCGGAGTCTGGTGGCAGCTCCAACGGCTCCTGCTGGGCCACAACAGAAACTAATCAAGCAGAGAAGCAACTTGGAATCGAGGAGAAATTTCCTGAGAGTTAGAACAATTAACCAGTGGAACAGCCGGCCACCAGAAATTGTGGGTACTCCATCCCTGGAGAGCTTTTAAGAAGAGGAATGACAGCCACTGAAATGGTATAGGGTCTCCTACTTAAACAAGGGGCTGGACTAGAAGACCTCCAAGGTCCCTTCCAGTTCTATTCTATTCACATTTTCCCCACCAGCAGGTAAAAATCAGTGGAATAATTTTGCACGCCAGATGGTTACCTTCAAAGCCGGTGACTATTCAATGTGGGTGTTGGTGAGGCAGGAGGTGGCATCACATATGCGTCATGACATCATCATGCCAACGCTGCCACATTCGTCACCGGTTCCGTGACGTGTTGGATGTGGCATGTTGGGGACGGAATGCTTGATGTTTACCTTACAGTCACTTCCTGTCGCTTTCTCAGTCAATCGGCTTTTTAAAAAGTTACCCTTGTTTCATTTCTTTCCTTTTAAGGAATTGATTGCAACGCCTTTGATTAATGCTGGTTTTGTGCCCAATAAAAGGAATAATCAAATAAATGTAATCCTCGACTTACGACTGAAAATGAGTCCAAAATTTCCGTTGCTAAGCAAGACAACGGTTAAGGGAATTTGGCTCTGTTTGATGGTCTTTCTTGCCACAGGTGTTAAGTGAATCTTGCATGTTAGACGGTCGCAAAAGGGGATCATTGCCACCATCATAAATACAGATAGTCCTCAATTTACAACAGTTCATTTAGTGACCAAAGTTACAGCAGCCCTGAAAGAAGGGACTTATGACCATTTTCCACGCTTACGACCATTGCAACATCCCCATGGTCACCTGATCAAAATCCAGACCCTTGGCCGCTGTCTCACATTTATGACGGTTTGCAGTGTCCTGGGGTCACGTGCTCCCCTTTTGCGACCTTGTGACCAGCAAAGCCAAATCAGATTCACTTAACGACCACCTGACTAGCTTAACAACAACAGAGATTCACTTAACAACTGTGGCAGGAAAGGTCGTGAAACGGGGCAAAGCTCCCTTAATACATGTCTCGCTTAGCAACAGAAATGTGGGGCTCACTCCAGGTCGTACGTCAAGGACTACCTGTGCAGAGTGTCCAAATTTGGGTCACGTTGCGACGGTCGTAAGTGTGAAAAACGGCCATCAGTCACTTTTCCCATTTCTGTTTTGATTTTGAACGGTAATCAATAAACAAAACAATTATAAGTCAAGGTCCACCTATTTTAATTTTTAAAAAAATCAGCATTTTAAGAAACTCGGGATTGCTCAAAAAACTTCAAAAACTCTCCTTTTTTTGTGCAAAATGCAGCTGGATTCGAAAAAGGGGGGGGGGAAGAATTACAATGTGACATAAAGCTAAATTAACGCCCACCTTCTGCTCGCCCCTCCTCGAGCTATTAACGATGATGAAGTTCAAAACTTAACTTTGCCATTACATATATTTTCTCTTTTTCTTTTTTCTTTCTTTTTACCTCGGTGCTTAATTGTCTTTGTCCCAGCAAAATGTCAGCGTTTAATCACAGACCGTCTTCCATTAGGGTGAATATTAATTAAACGTACAATCGAGTGTATGTAAGATCTCGCCTTCCCCCCACTTCGCTTCCCTGCTCGGATTATTATTATTTTTTCACCCTTCCTTGTCACAAGAAATTTGGACCGCACAGAACTCGGTTTCCCTTAACCTCAGCATCCTTTGGCTTCCACATATGTGTCGTCCTTGGCTAAAATATATTTTTTAAATTATAAAATCTCAGCGTCTGTAGCCATCCAGCTAGTACACACAAGTAAATACTGTATTTTTTGGAGTATAAGACGCACTTTCCTCCTAAAAGCGGATGGAAACGTCGGTGTGCCTTATACAGCGAATGTTGCTGAAGTCCCGCCCGCCCGCTGGCCCCCACCCTTCGGCCATTTTCAGCCACCGCGTGTTGCATTTCCGACCTCCGCATATACCGTTTTTGGCCTCCCTGTGTTGCAGTTTTGGCTGGTTCCCGGGGGCGGGGCAGTAGTGGAATTCAATTTTTTTTTTACTATCGGTTCTGTGGGCATGGCTTGCTGGGCGTGGCAGGGGAAGCATACTGCAAATTTCCTCCCAATCAGCTGGGACTCGGGAAGCAGAGACTAGATGGGGCGGGGCCAGCCAGAGGTGGTATTTAACCGGTTCTCCGAAGGGGTTCCACAAAGCTACAGTGCCATTTAAAACCGGTTCCAGTTCCCTCCCACCCCGCCCGTCCACAAGATGAAGAGCGAGAGGAGGAATTCTGGGAGTTGAAGTCCACGAGTCTTAAAGCTGTCAAGTTTGAACACCCCTGGGTTTTTTTTTAATCTAAAGGGTTAGGGGTGCAAGGGTCTTGTAACTTGACAGCTTTAAGACTTGCGTGCTTCAAATGCCAGAGTTCCTGAGCCAACATTACTGGAGAAGGAATTCTGGGAGTTGAAGTCCACAAATCTTAAAGATGTCAAGTTTGAACACCCCTGGGATTTTTTTTTCTAAAGGGTTAGGGGTGCGAGGGTCTTGTAACTTGACAGCTTTAAGACTTGCACACTTCAATGCCAGAGTTCCTGAGCCAACATTTGGATTGCTAAGCAAGAGCAAGCGCTGGGTTGGGTCAAAAAAAGTCCAGGTGGTGGCCGTAACTTTCCAATTGAAGATTTGCCTCTTTTCAGACTGCGTGACAAGCCTGAAGCATTTTTTTCTTTTGGGTCTTTGGCCTGCCCAGGAGTGGGTTTCAACCGGTCCACGCCGGTCCGCGAGGACCGGTTGGTCGGTGAACCCAGAAGCGCAGAAGCCTTCAAAGACCGATAAGGAGCGCATGGAGGCGGGTGGGCCTTTCGGCGTTCCTGAAAGTTACTTACGTCTGGGTTCACCGACCAACCGGTCCTCGCGGACTGGCGCGGACCGGTTGAAACCCACCACCTGGACTTTTTTTGACCCAACCCAGCGCTAGGGATTGAGCCTCGAATACTGTACACGCAGAGCAACGTTCAAATTCAAAATGAGTCAGTGCTTAATTCGATCCCTGAATCTACTCATGGGTGCGCACACCGCTTTGTGGTTTTGAAAAAAAACAACCCATTCCTGCCCTTTATTTATTTGGCAGACTCCCTCAAATAAGTTAGCCGGACCCCATCCACATATCAAAGGATAAGGTCCGCAAATACGGACAGAACTAATTAAATCCAGTTCTCCCGGTAACAACAACGGTTAGAGTGGATGGAGGGAGGAGTAGAAGGAAAGATAGGAAGGAAAGGAGAAAGGAGAGGAATAGGAGAAAGGGAAAGGCAGAGGAAGAATGGGAGGGAATGTACGAGTAGGAAAGAGGGGAGGAATGGGAAGAAGAGGGGAAGGGTAAAGGGGAGGAAGGGGAAGGAGAGAAGGGAAAGGAGAGGTGGAAGGAAGGAGAGAAGAAAGAGAAGAAAGGGGGGTAGGAAGGAGGGAGGGAAGGAAGGAGGGAAGGAAGGAGAGAAGGGGAGAAGAAATGAGGGAAGGAAGGAGGGAAGGAAGGAGAGAAGAGGAGGGAAGGAAGGAGGGAAGGAAGGAGGGAATGTAGGAGAGAAGGAAGGGGGGAAGGAAGGAGGAAAGGAAGGGGGAAAGGAAGGAGAGAAGGAGAAAAGAAAGGAGGGAAGGAAGGAGGGAAGGAGAGAAGGAGGGAGGGAAGGAAGGGGAGAGAAGAAACGAGGGAAGGAAAGAGGGAGGGAAGAAGAAGTAGGACCGTTGTAAGATAAGATGGATCTTCAAGTATATTGCCAACAGTAGGGAAAAATTGTTATAAATACATATTATTAATAACGGTTATGAGATCATATAATTGTGAATGTATATATGAAATTGATAAAATAAAAAATAAATTATCAAAAAAAATAAAATAAATTCAGTTCTCCCAGAGAAACAGCATGTTCCCAAGAATAAACACACACAAGATCAGCACATAACACCCCGGAACAAGCTCCCCCCCAATAAAAATCAACGGCTGTACCCCCATTTCTCTGCAGCCTGTCCCTAAAAGCAAATGTGTTTTTGCTTTTAGTGATAAATATTCTTCCTTCACAGCTGTCTGGGTCTCATTTTTATTTCTTCTTGTGCCCCCCTGGCTCGAGTTGGAATCCCAGATTATTCTTCGGACACGAGTTCAAGAAAGATATCCTTCTTTTCCCAAGGAACATATTAGTCGATTAAAGGGAATTGTATTAGTACTATTAATGGTGGGTAGTTAATTAAGATGCCATGGAATTATATCAATATTATTAATGGTGGATAATTAGTTAAGTTTACTGTTCTTTGTGTAAAATATTGAATTCGATGAGGTGTGTTGCCTACAGCAAAACAGACGAAATGGGAAAGGATAATTTGGTTTAACCTCCACGAGCATTTAAATCAAGCGATGAAGACGAACTGTTAAAGAGGGGGATGGCGAATTTCAGGAAGAGATTGGAAATTACGGGCGATGAGGGATATGGTTTATGTGCTAAGAAGAAAATACGTTTAAGATAGAAAAGGGAAAGAGAATAATATGGCTGAAATTGAAAATGGAGAGACGATGTAAAATGGACTATGCACAGGAGAAAGATGTAAAAAGAAAAAGATCAAGACAAAACTTTCTTCATAAAATGTGTAAAAAATAAAAAACCTTTTTTTACAAAGAAAGAAAACATCCTTTCCCCAATGCTGCCCAATGCTGCCGTTTCTCCCGTTCTCTGGCGTGGCATTTCCAAGCCTTTTCTGATTTAAACCCCTTCCTCTTCCCTTATTGGCTCAGCGTGAGTTGAGCTGTGGCTCAATGAAATCCAGGAAATCCAGCCTCAATAAAAAGAAAGGGAGCGCAGAATCTCTTCCAAAGAGTGGGGAAATCGGAGTTGCCAAGCCAGAGAAGGGACAAGCTTACCAGCCCCTCGGCAAGGGGTTGAAAGAAAAAAGGGGTGCCAAGCCTGTTGAAGGCAAATAAGAATACGAATAATTCAAGATCAGCCTGCAACTTTTACAGAGACCATCAAAAGGAACCCAAACCTCAAAATTCAATCTGCTTCTCCAAGTTCTCTGTCCTGGTAACTTCATTTTATTTTCAGTTGCAATTTGCTAAGTTCTTAGCCTGCTGTTTCTTTCTTTCTTTCTTTCTTTCTTTCTTTCTTTCTTTCTTTCTTTCTTTCTTTCCTTCCTTCCTTCCTTTGATCCCTATCTTCGTTCCTTCCTTCTCTCCCTATCTTCCTTCCTTCTTTCTCTCCTTCCTTCTTTCTTTTTTCTCCCTCCCTCCTTTCTTTCTTTCTTTCTTTCTTTCTTTCCTTCCTTCCTTCTCTCTCTGTTTCCCTTCTTTCTTTCTTTCCTTCCTTCCTCCCTTCTTTCTTTTTTCTTTCTTTCTCCCTCCCTCCCTCCTTTCTTTCTTTCTTTTTTCTTTCCTTCTTTCTCTTTCTTTCTCTTTCTCTCTCCCTTCCTCCCTTCCTACCTATATCTATCTATCTATCTATCTATCTATCTATCTATCTATCTATCTATCTATCATCTATCTATCTATCCATCTATCCATCTATCCATCCATCTATCATCCATCCATCTATCTCTATATCTCTATATCTTTATATGATATAGAGATATAGAGATATATAGAGATAGAGAAATAGTCTATATCTATCTATCTATCTATCTATCTATCTATCTATCTATCTATCATCTACCTATCTATCTATCTATCTATCATCTATCTATCTATCTATCTATCTATCTATCTATCTATCTATCTATCTATCCATCCATCTATCCATCCATCTATCATCCATCCATCTATCTCTATATCTCTATATCTTTATATGATATAGAGATATAGAGATATAGAGAGATAGAGAAATAGTCTATATCTATCTATCTATCTATCTATCTATCTATCTATCTATCTATCTATCTATCTATCTATCTATCTATCTATCTATCTGAATCCCCCCCCCTTCTTCATTCTCTCCACGTGTGTCTTTTTAAAAATCTTCACTAGCAACCGGTTCTATTCCTTCGTTGGTATCTGTCAATTTTACGAGGGCCAGGTTGAAAAGAGAAATGGAAAAAAAGAAAAAAAATGGTATATAATATGCTGCGTGATTTATTTGCATATGTCTCTATTCATTCTTCCCACCCACCCCCCTTTTTGCAATAGGTGTTCCTTTTTATTTAAAGTTGTGTGGAATGCATATCTTGCTTTGAGGAACAGGTTGAAGAGAGGAGTTGACAAAATGGAAAATAAGAGTGTGCCTCATTATATTACAAATCTTTGTATATGTTCTGTTATTCATTCACGCTTCTAGCTCTATTCATTCTTCCCCCCTTTTCTTGCAATAGCTGTTCCTTTTGATTTAAAGTAACGTATGAGTGTGTGAGTGAATTTATCTGTCTATTATCTACTTATTGGAAGTACAATGTAAGCGTCAATTCTGGATTAACTAAGAATCTTGACATAAGAGGGGCAAAAGAGATTTTTGCTGTGGTGCATTTTTAATGTTTAGAAATACGCAAGTATTACATATTTAAGATATGGAAATATAAATTTATTTTGCATTTTATATATAGAAATATAATTTTTTTGGGCTGGATGCTGAAAAGAAACATAAAAAACCCGAATAAATTCTCCTCCCCTTATATACTGGGTCTGCAAATAGTTTTTAAACTTTCTCATCCTTATTTAACAAGAAAACTATATTATATAAACAAATATTTCAGAGGAGGCGGTCTCTATCTAATAATCAAATCAACCAAACATTGAATATATATAAAAAGTGAAAGAAAAAAAAACAACAGATAGCAGTTTAACCTAAATATTAAACTAGAATCCAACCAGGATGGATTTTTTTCTATGATTAATTTTGGGCTTATTTGATGTTTGAATCAATTTTTCTTTTTCTGGTACACTATTTCTTTGTTCTCGCAGCTACTGTTAGATATGTGGTTTATTTTCCTGTTTGTTATTTTATTCTCATTAGTAAAACATAATAAATAAATATATATTTAATCAAAAGAAATAAAAATCTTTCATGTAAAGGGAGTAGTCTAATCCATGTTTAGAAAAAGTTCTTATTCGTTTAAACATTTTTTTCCCTGAGCCTGTTGATCTCTTTTGATCATTTTTTTTCCTTCTAAATTGTGACTCTACTGCTATATATTGAATATTTCCTTTTCTGAAATTCAGAGAAAGCTATAAAAATCCTCCCTATACACACAAGGGTGGGTTTTTACTGCTTTCATCTAATTTCTCAGAACAGAAGGAAATATACTGAAATATTCAGTAGTATAAACAATCAGACGTATTTACTCCATTCAATAACAGAAAGGCGAAGGTTGATCCTTTCCAAATCAGATTATCTTGAATGCGGTGGACTTCTATCTGTTGAAATCAATGGGATTTTATAGTTATGGTCTCCCTTGCTGGAATTGGTTATGTCTATTTTAACAGAATTAGAATTAGAATAGAATAGAATGAGTTGGAAGGGACCCTGGAGGTCTTCTAGTCCAACCCCCTGTTTGGCAGGAAACCTTACACCACTTCAGACAAATGGTTATCCAACATCTTCTTAAAAACCTTTAGTTTTGGAGCATTCAGAACTTCTGGAGGCAAGTTGTTCCACTGATTAATTGTTTTAACTGTCAGGAAAATTTCTCCTTAGTTCTAAGTTGCTTCTCCCCTTGATTAGTTTCCATCCATTGTTTCTTGTCCTACCTTAATGAAAAGAAGGACTACAGGTGACACGATAGTAATATTTCAATATTGGAGGGGTTGCCACAGAGAGGAGGGGGTCAAGTTATTCTCCAAGGCACCTGAGGGCAGGGCAAGAAGCAATGGGTGGAAACTAATCAAGGAGAGAAGCAATCTAGAACTAAGGAGAAATTTCCTGATAGTGAGAACAATTAACCAGCGGAACAACTTGCCACCAGAGGTTGTGGGTGCTCCAACACTGGAGGTTTTAAAGAAGAGATTGGACCGACATTTCTTTGAAATGGTATATGGTTTCTTGCCTGAGCAGGGGGTTGGACTAGAAGATCTCTAAGGTCCCTTCCAGCTGTATTCTATTCTAAATAAATGAACAACTTTATAGAAATGAAAAGAAGGACTAGGGGAGACATGATAGCCGTCTTCCAATATCTCAGGGGTTGCCACAAAGAAGAGGGAGTCAAACTATTCCCCAAGGCACCTGAGGGTAGAACAAGAAGCAATGGGTGGAAACTAATCAAGGAGAGAAGCAACTTGGAACTAAGGAGCAATTCTTGACAATTAGAACAATTAGCCAGCGGAGCAACCTGCCACCAGAGGTTATGAATGCTCCAACACAGGAGATTTTTTAAAGAAGAGATTGGAGAACCATTTGTCTGAAGGGGTGCAGGGTTTCCTGCCTCAGCAGGGGGTTGGACTAGATGACCTACAAGGTCCCTTCCGACTCTCTTCTTCTGAGTTGGAGGATCTTGCTTCTAAGTAGACTTGGATAGCAATTTATGGGAAATGTGTTTGGAACAAATTCTGTGGGAATATTGTTTCCCCATCAACTTTAGGTTCCATGTGCAACGACGGAGTTTGGGGGGGAGAAACACTTACAAGGACTGCATTCCCGAAGGGATTTCCTTCAATAACAGAACGACCAAAAGAATTGGAAGGGACCTTGAAGGTCTTCTAGTCCAACCCCCTGCTCCTGCAGCAACACGGCTTCATCCAAAATGCAGTAAAAATGAATGGTTTTCGCTTTTTGTGAATTATTTAGACTGCGGCTTCGTGTGATAGACGGGAGAAAGAAGGGAAGAGGGGAAAAAAAGGGTGTTTTATATTAGAAATTTTATGCACCTGTTGAATAACTGGAGACATTTTTCCCATGGCCTCAAATACAAAGATGAGGCCCAATATGCGGTTAGAACATAGAACACAGAATCATGGGGTTGGGAGGGACCTTGGAGGTCTTCTAGTCTAACCCCTTGTTTGGGAATGAGACTCTGTACCATTCGGGACAAAGGGCTGTCCAATGTCTTCTTGAAAACTTCCAGGGATGAAGCACAGCATTAAAAGAACACCTGGGTCACAGGTCTATTTAGAAAACACAGCAGAGAGAATTGCAAAATAGACACAAGAAAAGCAGCTGACGGACTCAGTTTTCTGCGCTTGAGGCTGGAGAACGAAATCTCTCCTTCGAATCCCTCCCTCCCTCCGCCTGCCTGCCTTCCTTCCTTCCTTCCTTCCTTCCTTCCTTCCTTCCTTCCTTCCTTCCTTCTTTCTTTCATTCTCTTTCCCCCTTCCCTCCTTCATTACTGTCCTTCCTCCCTCGCATCTCTATTCCCTTCCTCCCTCCTTTTCTTTCTTTCTTTCTTTCTTTCTTTCTTTCTTTCTTTCTTTCTCTTTCTATCTTTCTTTCTTTCTTTCTTTCTATCCTTCCTTCCTTTCTTCCACTCTCTCTCTCTTTCCTCCCTTCCTTTTTCCTTCCTGTCCTCCCTCCCTCCCAACTTTATCCCTCCCTCCTTTTCTGCTTTCCCTTCTTTTCATTCCTTCCTTTCCTTCATCCTTCCATCTCTTCTCCCTCCCTCCCTCCTTCTCTTTCTTTCTTTCTTTCTTTCTTTTCCTTCCTTCCTTCTCTTCTTCATCCCTCCCTCTCTTCTCCTTCTCTCTCTCTTCCTTCCTTCCTTCCTTCCTTTCTTCCTTTCTTCCTTCCAACTTCTTTTGTTCCAACTTCCTTCCTTCTTTCTTTCATTCTCTTTCATCCTCCCTCCTTCATTCCTGTCCTTCCTCCCTCGCATCTCTACTCCCTCCCTCCTTTTCTTTCTTTCTATCCTTCCTTCCTTTCTTCCACTCTCTTTCTCTTTCCTCCCTTCCTTTTTCCTTCCTGTCCTCCCTCCCTCCCAACTTTATCCCTCCCTCCTTTTCTGCCTTCCGTCCTTTTCATTCCTTCCTTCCCTTCATCCCTCCCTCTCTTCTCCCTCCCTCCTTCTCTTTCTTTCTTTTCCTTCCTTCCTTTTCTTCTTCATCCATCCCTCTCTTCTCCTCTCTCTCTTTTCCTTCCTTCCTTCCAACTTCTTTCATTCCAACTTCCTTCCTTCTTTCCTTCATTCTCTTTCCCCCTCCCTCCTTCATTCCTGTCCTTCCTCCCTCGCATCTCTACTCCCCCTCCTTTTCTTTCTTTCTTTCTTTCTTTCTTTCTTCTTTCTTTCTTTCTTTCTTTCTTTCTTTCTTTCTTTCTTTCTGTCCTTCCTTCCTTCCTTCCTTTCTTCCACTCGCTCTCTTTCCTCCCTTCCTTTTTCCTTCCTGTCCTCCCTCCCTCCCAACTTAATCCCTCCCTCCTTTTCTGCCTTCCCTCCTTTTCATTCCTTCTTTCCCTTCATCCCCCCTCTCTTCTCCCTCCCTCCCTCCTTCTCTTTCTTTCTTTCTTTCTTTCTTTCTTTTCCTTCCTTCCTTCTCTTCTTCATCCCTCCCTCTCTTCTCCTTCTCTCTCTCTTCCTTCCTTCCTTCCTTTTCCTTCCTTCCTTCCTTCCTTCCTTCTCTTCTTCATCCTTCCCTCTCTTCTCCCCTCCCTCCTCCCTCTCCATTCCCTTCACCCTTCGCCCTTCCTTCCTCCCTTCCTCCCTCTCTCCCTCCCCTCCCTTTCTCTCCCCCTCCCTCCCCCCTCTCTCTTCCTTTCTTTTCCATCACTGGAGGTTTTTAAGAAGAGATGGGGCAGCTGTTTGTCTGAAATGGTATACAGGGTCTCCTGCTTCAGCAATGGGTTGGACTAGAAGATCTCCAAGTTCCCTTCCAACTCTGTCTTTCTGTTCTGTTCTAATCAAGGAGAGAATCAACCTAGAAATAAAGGGGATTTTTGTTTTGGCAGTGAGAACAATCTATCCATTGAATGACTTATCTTAGATTCTTGATTCTCTCCCTCTGTTGATGCAGCCTAGAACTGTGTTGGCTTTTTTGGCAGCTGCTGCACACGGCTGGCTCCTATTTAAATGGTTGTCCACTAGGACTCCAAGATCCCTCTCACAGTTACCCCTATTGAGCCAGGTACCACCTATACTGTACCTGTGCATTTCGTTTTTCTTGCCTAAATGCAAAACCTCACTTTTCTCACCACTGAATTTCATCTTGTTAGATAGGGCCCAGCATTCAAATCTTTCAAGATCCTTCTGTATCTTAAACCTATTCCATATGCACAGAACATTAAAAAATTACTAAAAAAGAATCTGTTCAGGGGCATGGCCAGCCTGGGTCGCTGCCGGTTCAGACAACCAGGGCCAAAATACCACTACCAGTTTTCCTGAATCGGGACAAACCGGTAGCAACCCACCACTGTCTACCATCCATTGGAGCCCATTGAAGCTCATGGCGACTGCTTTGGTGACTCCATCCGGCCATCTCCTTCTCTGCTGTCCCCTTCTTCTTTTGCCCTCCATCCTTCCCAGCATGAGGCTCTTCTCCAGGGAGTCCTTCTTCCTTCTCATTAGGTGGCCAAAGTCTTTGAGTTTCCTCTTCAGGATCTGGCCTTCTAAAGAGCAGCCAGGGTGGATCTCCTCTAGGACTGACCGGTTGGATGGTCTTGCAGTCCAAGGGACTTAATGCAGGAGTCTTCTCCAGCACCAGAGTTCAAAGATCTATATAATACCTGTCATCTTTCTCTCCATCAATGTCTGTCTGTCTCTCTCTAGTCTATATCATTATTAATATCTGTCTGTCTGTCTGTCTGTCTGTCT
Organism: Thamnophis sirtalis; assembly: GCF_051295495.1. NCBI lineage: Eukaryota > Metazoa > Chordata > Lepidosauria > Squamata > Natricidae > Thamnophis > Thamnophis sirtalis. The sequence continues at coordinate 93,697,163 of NW_028261387.1, forward strand.
GTCTGTCTGTCTGTCTGTCTGTCTATCTATCTATCTATCTATCTATCTATCTATCTATCTATCTATCTATCTATCTATATCTATTTATTACCTGTTATCTTTCTCTCAATCAGTTTCTGTCCGTCCATCCATCCATCCACCCACCCACCCACCCACCCACCCACCCACCCACCCACCCACCCACCCACCCACCTATCTATCTATCTATCTATCTATCTATCTATCTATCTATCACCTATCACCTATCATCTTTCTCTCAATCAATGTCTGTCTGCCTATCTGTCTGTCTATCATATCTATATATTGTTGTTGTTAGTTGCAAAGTCATATCCAACCCATCGCGACTCCATGGACAACGTTCCTCCAGGCCTTCCTGTCCTCTCCCATCCTCTGGAGTCCATTGAAGCTCACGCCGACTGCTTCAGTGACTCCATCCAGCCCCCTCCTTCTCTGTCGTCCCCTTCTTCTTCTTCTGCCCTCCATCGTTCCCAGCATGAGGCTCTTCTCCAGGGAGTCCTTCCTTCTCATCAGGTGGCCAAAGTCTTTGAGTTTCCTCTTCTGGCTCTGGCCTTCTAAAGAGCAGCCAGGGTGGATCTCCTCTAGGACTGACCGGTTGGATGGCCTTGCAGTCCAAGGGACTCAATGCAGGAGTCTTCTCCAGCACCAGAGTTCAAAGATCTATATAATACCTGTCATCTTTCTCTCCATCAATGTCTGTCTGTCTCTCTCTAGTCTATATCATTATTAATATCTGTCTGTCTGTCTGTCTGTCTGTCTGTCTGTCTGTCTGTCTATCTATCTATCTATCTATCTATCTATCTATCTATCTATCTATATCTATTTATTACCTGTTATCTTTCTCTCAATCAGTTTCTGTCCGTCCATCCATCCATCCATCCACCCACCCACCCACCCACCCACCCACCCACCCACCCACCCACCCACCCACCCACCCACCCATCTATCTATCTATCTATCTATCTATCTATCTATCTATCTATCACCTATCACCTATCATCTTTCTCTCAATCAATGTCTGTCTGCCTATCTGTCTGTCTATCATATCTATATATTGTTGTTGTTAGTTGCAAAGTCATATCCAACCCATCGCGACTCCATGGACAACGTTCCTCCAGGCCTTCCTGTCCTCTCCCATCCTCTGGAGTCCATTGAAGCTCACGCCGACTGCTTCAGTGACTCCATCCAGCCCCCTCCTTCTCTGTCGTCCCCTTCTTCTTCTTCTGCCCTCCATCGTTCCCAGCATGAGGCTCTTCTCCAGGGAGTCCTTCCTTCTCATCAGGTGGCCAAAGTCTTTGAGTTTCCTCTTCTGGCTCTGGCCTTCTAAAGAGCAGCCAGGGTGGATCTCCTCTAGGACTGACCGGTTGGATGGCCTTGCAGTCCAAGGGACTCAATGCAGGAGTCTTCTTCTCCAGCACCAGAGTTCAAAGGTCTCCATTCTTTCTTATGCTCAGCCTTCCTTATGGTCCAACTTTCACAGCCGTCCATTGCAACTGAGAAAACCATAAGCCTTGACTATACACACTTTTGTTGGCAGGTTCACAGGGCAAGGTGTCTCTCTCTATATCTTGCTTGAGCAGGGGGTCGGACTAGAAGACCTCCAAGGTCCCTTCCAACCCTATGATTCCATGCTTCATGTTCTAACTCTATCCATCTGTATCCAGGTGTAAATCACGATAGCAACCAGGAATCACTTCCGAGGAGATGGACAAGGACATCTATTCAATGCAAACATTTCTCTCTTTATCCATCGCCACAATGACAAAAAGCAGAAAACTCAAGAGGTTTTGTTCCTTAATTGGTTTCGAACGCTTAATTGCCATGCTGAGTTTGACCCAACAGAATTAATTGTCACGCCATTATCCACCCCTGCAATATTATTTATATCAAAAGTAGGATCTGGAACTTCATTTTTCCTGTTCTCAGCTAGAGGCCACGAAGTTCTAGGAGGCCACAGCCTTGACATTTTAAAAAAGGGGGAAAAATTCAAATGGATGACTAATAAGTATACAGTACCTTATATTCTTGGTAAATGTTTTTATATGCTAGGGAATAAATAACACATAAAATATGTGAATCCTATAATGGTGATTTCAGATCTGTTAGAATTTCTTTTGCTACAATTTTTTTTTAACAGGTGCATATCTTTGGTTTATAATTTACTAGCTGGATACCCGTTCTTATAATTTACTAGCTGGATACCTGTTCTTATAATTTACTAGCTGGATACCCGTTCTTATAATTTACTAGCTGGATACCCGTTCTTCCGCACAAAACCATGTGATTGGGCAATGCAGGATAAATCTGGCTCACTCTGGTTCGATCCGTTGGCTCAGTGGTGGTCGGTGATTGAAACACATAAGGGAATATCGCTCCCGCCGTCTTGAGTCCGGAAACATTCCATAGGGGGAAGGTGTAGACATTGTGGTGAGGTACCGACGTTTAGTATTGTAATGAGCCCCAGAACGCTCCTGAATGGAACATCTGCCAGTTTGGCCTGAGGTAACGGAATGTGAGGCAACTGGCAGTTGGAACAGAGTTCTTTTCAGGTGGGGAGGGGGAGTAGAACATCTAACTCTTTAGCATCAGAGCATGTTAATTACTGTATAAGAAATACGAATGAGCTGATGGTCATTTCGACAAATCCTTTCTTAGCGAGCACCGAGAAGCCAAGAGGAACATAGGTGCCAAATTTCAAGTTTGTAGGCGTACCATTCTGGAGATTTCGTGATGAGCGAGTGGTATTTGGCTTTATATATATTTATTAATTTCATTTCTTTAAAACATTTGCGTAGCCCCCATCTTATTATCATCTCCTTTTTAGCCACGTTGCTAGTATCCATTCTTATTCATTCGATTTATATCTCAGAAAGATGAGTGGGGAAGCTACCGGAATTATCATGCATCGCTGCAAAACTATAAAGCAATTAAAAGCATTTGAAAATCTCACCATCTTTCTAAATTCTGCGTCATTCCATCATTCTTTTGGACCTTCTAAAGTTTGGCTGAAAAGTTCGCACGAACAGTTTTTCTAAAGAGAGCGTCCACAAAGACGTAGGTTAAAAACTGTAAAAATAATTTTTATAAGAGCTTTTCTTCAGGATAAACGGATAGGCCTTCCTGAATATAACCTTGTCTCCAGATTTTTAATGAGTTGACAGAATCGTAACGAGAGAGAAAAGTTCATTTCGGACTTTAAAGGTGAGAACCAAAATTTAAGTCAGTGTTTCTCAATCTGGACCACTTAAAGATGAGTGGACTTACCTTAAAAAAGGAGAAAAGAAAAGAGAGAGACAGAGAGAGAGAGAGAAAGAAAGAAAGAAAGAAAGAAAGAAAGAAAGAAAGAAAGAAAGGGAGAAGCAAATCAGAACAACAACATAAAAGAAAATAAATCATCCATCCATTGTCTCGTCTGCTTCAATACTTTTAATTGCTATGCTTTAAGAGAAAGAGAGGGAGAAAGAAAAGCAAATCAAAACAATGATTAGAAATGATTAGAAGTTAAAAAGAAAAGAAAGGAAAAGTCTTTTAATAAAGGCGATATGATCAAAAGCTAGAATAGATGATAGAAATCAGAGAAGGGGAAATATCAATGTATATATTTTTATATAATAAAATGAAAGCAATAACAAGAGAAAATGTGGAATAACTGAACGGTGATAGATTGCAATGTAAGACAAACGTGTATTATTTACTAGAAATATATGTTGATTGAATGTAATAATTATGATTCACTTAGTTTTATTTGTATTGGAATACATGACACTCAGATATCACACTGTTGACGCATTGATTTGTAAAAAACATACATTTGTAAAAAATAAAATAAAAACTTGATAGAAAAAAAAGAGGAGTGGACTTCAAGTCCCAGAATTCCCCAGCCAGCTGGCTGGGGAATTCTGGGACTTGAAGTCCACCCATCTTCAAGTGTTCCAGATCGAGAAAGAGTGATTCAAAATGTGCCCAGTAATTAAATGTGAATTAAACATTTCAAGCTAGACTTTTAATGAACCCAATAAATAGGTTAGAGTTATGGGTGTGTCTGCTCAACTTCCAAGCATCTTGGAACTTCCAAGAGCCAAGGTGGTGCAGTGGTTAAATGCAGCACTGCAGGCTACTGCTAGATCAGCAGTTCAGCGGTTCAAATCTCACCGGCTCAGGGTTGATTCAGCCTTCCATCCTTCCGAGGTGGGTAAAATGAGGACCCAGATTGTTGTTGGGGGCAATATGCTGACTCTCTGTAAACCGCTTAGAGAGGGCTGAAAGCCCTATGAAGCGGTATATAAGTCTACTGCTATTGCTATTGCTATTCCAAGCATCTCAACCTATCCTCCGCGAGCTGCACTGGTTACCGATTGGTCTCCGGATACGCTTCAAGGTGCTAGTCGTCACTTATAAAGCCCTTCATGGTATTGGACCTGGGTACTTGAGAGACTGCTTGCTGCCAATTACCTCCCAAAGACCCATTAGATCACACAGGGGTGGCCTCCTCCGGGTTCCGTCTACCAGCCAATGCCATCTGGCTACCACCCGGGGGAGGGTCTTCTCTGTGGCAGCTCCGGCCCTTTGGAAGGAGCTCCCCGCAGAGATCCGGACCCTCACCTCTCTCCAGGCCTTCCGGAAAGCCGTTAAAACCTGGCTGTGTCGGCAGGCCTGGGGTCGATGAGTTCCCTTCCCCTCTCAAATCGTGTGGTTGTTGGTTATTTTTAAATGCTTGTATTTGTAGTTCTTGTGTTTCCCTTCCCCTCTTGGGTTTGTGAGCTGCCCTGAGTCCCGCTGGGAATAGGGCGGCATATAAATAAAATGAAACCTAAACCTAAACCTCAACTTCCAAGCATCTACCATACCTTTCCAAGAGGGTAAGACAAGAAGCAATGGGTGGAAACTAATCAAGGAGAGAAGCAACTTAGAACTGAGGAGAAATTTCCTGATAGTGAGAACAATTAATCAGTGGAACAGAAGTTGCCTCCAGAAGTTGTGAATGCCCCAACACTGGAGGTTTTTAAGACAGCCGTTGGACAGCCATTTGTCTGAAGTGGTGTAGGGTTTCCTGCCTGAGCAGGGGGTTGGACTAGAAGACCTCCAAGATCCCGTCCAACTCTGTTAGTTATTCTGTTATCTCATCTTAAAAACCTCCAATGTTGGAGCATCCACAACCTCTGGAGGCAAACAGTTCTACTGATTAATTCTTCTCACTGTTAGGAAATTTCTCCTTAATTCCAAGTTGCTTCTCTCCTTGGTTAGTTTCCATCTGTTGCTTCTTCTGCCTTCAAGGTGCTTTGGAGAATAGGTTGACCCCCCCCTTCTTTATGGCAGCCTGTTGTGGCTCGCCAGCACCCAGTGGAGCTGGCAGCAGATTCGGACAGTGAGGAGGTTGGGGAGGAAGATGGGCCAGTCCTGGAGTCTGGGGAAGGCTCGGATGAGGGCTCTGTGTCAGAGGCAGAGAGGGGGCCAGGGCCATCTGACAGTTATCAGCTGCCTTCGGAGTCAGACATCAGTGAGGCGGAAGAACAGCTGGAGCCTGTTCCCAGTGTGCGCATGCACAGAGTTGCCAGAGAAAGGGAACAGTGAAAGAACAGGGGTCGACTTGGAGTAAGGCCCCAGGTGGACGGTGAATGGCCCCTCCCAGAGGAAATAAAAGAGGAGTGAAAGGGGAGTGGAGTTTGCAGGAGACAATTAGTTCCCTTAATTGGTTCGTGGCTCTCCGAGATTCCTTGTCAAGTTCTGCAGAGATCGGCCTGGCAGCTCTCCAAGCCAGATAAGGTCTGTGACCGTAAATCCTCCCTTGAAAGACTTTGCTGGATGTGAATGAGCAGAATTCACAGTCAATGAATAAAAGGGTTTTTTGTCGGGACCAGGAATTTGCTTCGTGCTCTTGGGAAGCCTCGGTTAGAACACCACGGTTCAATTCTGAGCTACAATTACTCTCTTCTATCAAATCCTTAGAATTTCTGATTGTGGGCCTGCCCTCTGGTACTAGGTTGACACCTTCTCAATCAATCAATCAATCAATCAATCAATCAATCAGAATAGAGCTGAAAGGAACCTTCAAGGTCTTCAAGTCCAACCCCCTGCTCCAGCAGGAGACCCTATACTATTTCAGACAAGGGGCTGCCCAGTCTCTTCTTAACAGCCTCCAGTGATGGAGCACCCACAACTTCTGGAGGCGAGCAGTTCCACTGTTAATTGTCCTCCTTGTTAGGAAATATCTCCTTAGTTCTAGGTTGCTTCTCTCCTTGATTAATTTCAACCCATTGTTCCTTATCTTTCTTTCAGGTGCTTTGGAGAATAATTTGACTCCCTCTTCTTTGGGGCAGCCCCTGAGATATTGGAAGGCTGCTATCATGTCTCCCCTGGTCCTTCTTTTCATTAAACTAGACATACCCAGTTCCTGCAACCGTTCTTCATATGTTTTAGTCTCCAGTCCCCTAATCCTCTTTCTTGCTCTTCTCTGCACTCTTTCTAGAGTTTATACAATACAATACAATAGCAGAGTTGGAAGGGACCTTGGAGGTCTTCTAGTCCAACCCCCTGCCTAGGCAGGAAACCCTATACCATTCCAGACAAATGGCTACCCAGCATCTTCTTAAAGACTTCCAGTGTTGGGGCATTCACAGCTTCTGGAGGCAAATTCTGTTCCACTGATTAATTATTCTCACTGTCGGGAAATTTCTCCTCAGTTCTAAATTGCTTCTTTCCTTGATTAGTTTCCACCCATTGCTTCTTGTCCTGACCTCAGGTGCTTTGGAGAATAGTTTGACTTCCTCTTCTTTATGGCAATGTCTGAGCTATTGATATTGCTATCATGTCCCTGCTAATCCTTCTTTTCATCAAATTAGACATTTCCTGCGAACATACTAAGCTAATCTGCCAAGTCTCCTCCTATGGGCCCTCAAGGCCACTGAATTCTTTCCATCTGTGACATATTATTACATAGTATATTTAGAATATAAAAGTCTTCCTGGCGTTGGGAACATTTGCACAATGAGGGTCCTATTTATATCGTTGTTTCTGGCCACGAAGTGACCCTTGCAAAATTCTTAGCAACGCCTCAGTTCTCGGCGAGCTTTGTCCGCAGGGAAGCCAGGGCTGATCTCGGCTTTCAGAAGGAGATTTCAGTCTCTGGGAGGGGGGAAATCGATAACTCAGCTCATTCTGACAAACGGCGTGGATTGGGGGCGGTAGAGGGACGGATCGGGTCCCCCAACCTTTGGTGTGGGAAATTCAGAGGCTCCGAGAAACATTCTAAAGTATTGGGGACAAGCGACGACTTATGGGTCCCAAAAAACTGACAACACTTGGAATATTAAAAGAGGCCAGTTTTGACAATCTTGCATTACTCGGTGTCTTTGAGAAAACTTCTTTAAATCAGAGGGTTTCAAAATGTGGCCAGAATCCCAAACACTATCTCCTTTCCTTTCCTTTCCTTTCCTTTCCTTTCCTTTCCTTTCCTTTCCTTTCCTTTCCTTTCCTTTCCTTTCCTTTCCTTTCCTTTCCTTTCCTTCCTGCCTGCCTCTAAGCCTTCTTCCTTCCTCCCTTTCTTTCCTTCCTTCCTTCCCTTTTTCTTCCCTCCCTCTCTCCCTTTTTCTGGTCTTCCTCCTTCCCTCCCTCTTCTTCCTTCCTTGTTTGCTTCCTTCTTTGATTCCTCCCTTCCCTTCTTCCTCCCACCCTCTCTCCTTTCTTTCTTTCCTTCCTCTTGTCCTCCTTCCTTCCTTCTTTGCTTCCTTCTTTGCTTCCTTCCCTTCTCTTCTTTCTCCCTCCCACTCTTCCTCCCTCCCTCCCTTCTTCTGCCCTCCCTTCCTTCCCTTTCTCTCTCCCTGTCTTCTTCCTCCCTCCCTCCCTCCCTCCTTCCTTCTTTGCTTCCTTCCTTCGCTTTTCCCTTTCTCCCTCCCTTTTTCTGGTCTCCTTCCCTCCCTTCCTTCCCTCCCTCCCTCTACTTTTCCTTCCTCCCTCCCTCCCACCTGCCTTTCTTTCTTTCTTTCTTTCTTTCTTTCTTTCTTTCTTTCTTTCTTTCTTCCTTCCTTCCTTCCTTCCTTCCTTCCTTCCTTCCTTCCTTCCTCCCTCCAATGCAAGCTTTCTTAAACAGGCCCCTATTTGTTCTGCAAACCAGGATAAAGGCATTAGGACAAGCAAGCCACATTGTCATTCTTCTTCTCCAAACTCTCGCCTTTAATAAGGGATTACTGAATTCTGCTTTAGGTATGAATCACTCTCGCTAATCTCCCAGGACGTTCGATTATGGATCATGAAGTGGCTGTTCTGGGAACAAAGAACCGACACCAATGCTGTGGAGAGGGAGAGGCTGGGAATAGCGCTACAGCAAAAGGTTTCCGGTTATTTAGAGAGGACTCAACCAACACAATATATTTTTCAAAAAACACAATGCAATTGTTAATGGATGAGGTACTTGTCATCTATCTCATATATCGTAACCCACATTTGTATTGTATTATCCCCATCTCCCCATCTCTCGTCTATCCTTCCTCCCAATTTAAACCCCACATTCAAGCATTGGAGATGGTTTATTATTACAGGCCAAGGACACGTATACCATGTAGTGAAAATGTTTTTAAAACGTGTTAGGCTGAAAAGGGGCCCCAGCCTTCTATTCTATTAGTAAGCTGTGTCGGTTTGTGATGGGGGTTTGTGATGGCTGATAATGTGTTGATTTATTTTTTTATTGTAATATGCTCGGTGCTATCGGAATAACAACTTCCGAAGGCAACTTCTGTTCCACCGGTTGATTATTCTCACTGTCAAAAAATTCCTCTTTATTTCCAGGTTGAATCTCTCCTTGGTCAGTTTCCATCCATTATTCCTTGTTTTGGCCTTCAGGTGCTTTGGAGGATAGCTGGACCCCTCTCATCTCTCTGGAAGCCCCTCAAATATTGGAAGATGCTATCCTGTCTCCCCTGGTCCTTCTCGTTCCTAGACTAGCCAGGCCCAGTTCCTGTAACTGTTCCTCATAGAAAATAGGTAGGTAGGTAGGTAGGTAGGTAGGTAGATAGATAGAATAGATAGAAATAGATAGATAGATAGATAGATAGATAGATAGATACTAGATAGATAGATAGATAGATAGATAGATAGATAGATAGATAGATAGATAGAGGTGAATAGATAAATATAGATAAATATAGATGATGGATACAGAATACAGAGTAACAGATTTGGAAGGGGTCGTGTAGGTCATCTAGTCCAACCCCCCACCCAACAAGAGCCGAGGTGGCGCAGTGGTTAAATGCAGCACTGCAGGCTACTTCAGCTGACTGCAGTTTTGCAGTTCGGCTGTTCAAATCTCACCGGCTCAGGGTTGACTCAGCCTTCCATCCTTCCGAGGTGGGTAAAATGAGGACCCGGATTGTTGTTGGGGGCGATATGCTGACTCTGTAAACGCTTAGGAGAGGGCTGAAAGCCCTATGAAGCGGTATATAAGGCTAACTGCTAGTGGTATTGTTATAACAGGAGACCCTACACCATTTCTGACCTATGACAGTCCAGTCTTTTGGGGCTGTTGAATTACCCAGCCCCATCCTAAGTTATGAATGTTGTTGATTTTTTTAAATTGTTGTTTTTTATTTCTTGTGTTCCCCTTCCCTTCTTATTTGTAAGCCACCCTGAGTCTTCCGAGAGGGCGGCATACAAGCTAAATAAATTCAATTCAATTCAATTTTCTTCAAAGCTTCCAGTGATGAAGCTCCCACAACTTCTGAAGGCCACTTGTGTTCCATTAGTTGATGGTTCTCACGATCAGAAAATTCCTCCTTATTTCCAGGTTGAATCTCTCCTTGATCAGTTTCCATCCATTCTTCCTTGTCTGGCCTTCGGGGACTTTGAGAAATAGCTTGACCTCCTCCTCTTTTAGTCCGCCCCTCAAATATTGGAAGATGCTCTCTTGTCTCCCCTGGTCCTTCTCTTCATTAGACTAGCCAGGCCCAGTTCCTGCAACCGTTCTTCATATGTTTTAGCCTCCAGTCCCCTCATCATCCTGGTTGCTCCTCTATGGCATACAGGTAATCCTTGGCTGACATCCATTCATTTAGTGACTGTTCAAAGTTACGACAGCACTGGAAAAAATGACATGTCTTTCACACAACCGTCGCAGCATTCCCAATCACATAGTCAAAATCCAGACGTTTAGCAACTGACTCATTTTTATGACAGTTGCAAGATCCCAGCTATCATGCGATCCCCTTTTGCAACCTTCCAACAAGCTAGCCAGATTCACTTAACAACTGTGTTACTTAAGAACTGCAGCGATTCCCTTAAGAGCGATGGCTAGAAAGGTCATGCAATGGAGCAAAACTCACTTAACAACTGTCTTGCTCAGTAACAGAAATTTTGGGCTCAGGTGTGGTCATAAGCTGAGGATTATCTGTACCTTCTCTGTAAAGGTTCGTAATTCTCGTTCTCCTTTCTCTCAAGTCAAATCCACAGTAGGGAAGTATAGTTAGGACTTGATTTACAATTTCAGCACCATGGAGAGCAAAAGTGAAGAAGACACAGGGAGTTGGTCAAGTTGATAGTTAGGGCTTTGTAAACAGGTGCTGTTGTGACCATCTCTGGGTGACTAATCACCAGGAGATAGTGAGTTCTAGTCCCGCCTTAGGCATGAAAGCCTGCTGGGTGACTTTGGACCAATCGCCAGGAGATGGTGAGTTCTAGTCCCACCTTAGGCCTGAAAGCCTGCTGGGTGACTTTGGACCAATCGCCAGGAGATGGTGAGTTCTAGTCCCGCCTTAGGCATGAAAGCCTGCTGGGTGACTTTGGACCAATCGCCAGGAGATGGTGAGTTCTAGTCCCGCCTTAGGCATGAAAGCCTGCTGGGTGACTTTGGACCAATCGCCAGGAGATGGTGAGTTCTAGTCCCGCCTTAGGCATGAAAGCCTGCTGGGTGACTTTGGACCAATCGCCAGGAGATGGTGAGTTCTAGTCCCCCCTTGGGCATGAAAGCCTGCTGGGTGACTTTGGACCAATCCCCAGGAGACAGTGAGTTCTAGTACTCCCTTAAGCATGAAAGCCTGCTGGGTGAGTTCTAGTCCCGCCTTAGGCATGAAAGCCTGCTGGGTGACTTTGGACCAATCACCAGGAGACGGTGAATTTTAGTCCTGCCTTAGGCATGAAAGCCTGCTGGGTGACTTTGGACCAATCACCAGGAGATGATGAGTTCTAGTCCCGCCTTAGGCATGAAAGCCTGCTGGGTGACTTTGGACCAATTACCAGGAGATGGTGAATTCTAGCCCCGCCTTAGGCATGAGATGGCACAGTGGTTAGGGTGCAGTACTGCAGGCCACTTCAGCTGACTGTTATCTGCAGTTCAGCGGGTCAAATCTCACTGGCTCAAGGTTGACTCAGCCTTCCATCCTTCCGAGGTGGGTGAAATGAGGACCCAGACTGTGGGGGGCGATATGCTGACTCTGTAAACCGCTTAGAGAGGGCTGAAAGCCCTATGAAGCGGTATATAAGTCTAACTGCTATTGCTATTGCTATGAAAGCCTGCTGGGTGATTTTGGACCAATCACCAGGAAACGGTGAGTTCTAGTCCTGCCTTAGGCATGAAAGCCTGCTGGGTGATTCTGGACCAATTACCAGGAGACGGTGACTTCTAGTTCTGCCTTAGGGATGAAAGCTGGCTGGGTGACTTTGGGCCAATCGCCAGGAGACGGTGAGTTATAGTCAGTACCACGGAGAGCAACTCCTTGGCAAAAATGCAATGAAATAAATCATTAAATCGGAATAGAGCTGGAAGGGACCTTGGCGGTCTTCTAGTCCAACCTCCTGCTCAAGCAGCATGTATATGCATCCCCCATATGTGCCCACCCCTGTGCATGCGCAGCAGAGCTGAACTGGGGCAACAGCTCACATGCCACCAGAGTGGGCACTGCGTGCCATCTCTGGCACACTTGCCATCGGTTCGCCATCACAGCTCTACACCATTTCTTCTCCTCAGTCACTATCACCAGAGGCTCGGTTTCCAATGCCTGTTGTTTCTCATGGAAGCTTAGGGCTGGGATATTACGTGTATTACGAGCAGCAAGAATTGTGTTTGCACAATATTGGAAAAACGAGGAGGTTCCTACAGATGAAAACGCAATTAAAAAAATATTGGAACGTGCGAAAACGGATAGGTTAACATTAAAGATAAAGGCCAAAGAAGATACAGAATATTTTTTTAACATGGGATTTGTTTTACCAACAGTTAGACAATAAAGGTAGAAATTAGAAGTTGGAAGAATTCCACTCTCTACAAGTAAATTAGATCTCATCGATTAGGCCTCCTCCGAGTTCCATCTGCCGGTCAATGCCGACTGGCAACTACGCGGAGGAGAGCCTTCTCGGTGGTAGCTCCGACCCTATGGAACGATCTCCCTGTGGAGATTCGTACCCTCACCACCCTCCAGACCTTCCGCACAGCCCTCAGAATCTGGCTATCCCGTCAGGCCTGGGGCTAAGACTGTAACCCGCCCGAATGGTATGAATGTTGTGTTTTTTAATTATGTATTGTCTTATATGTTAAAAAGTTTGTCTCCCCCTCCCTCTTGGATTGTGAGCCGCCCTGAGTCCCCCCAGGGAAAAGGGCGGCATATAAATAAACTTCTATCTATCTATCTATCTATCTATCTATCTATCTATCTATCTATCTATCTATAAAATATTGGTATTATTATTGATGTTGTGCAAAGTGAATTGACCCAGACAATACACTGTTTATTAAGCACTCATGTATGTCAAAGAATAAAGTACAAATAAAATTTATATATTTAAAAAAAGAAGAAGCAGCTTAGGGCTGGAAGGTACTCCAGAGGTCTTCTAGTCCAACCCCCTGCCCAAGGCAGGAGTCCTTATACCATCTCGGATAAATGCATGTCCAGTCTTTTCTTGAAAACCTCCTGGGCCATTTGCAACCTAATCCTTGTCAATCCCACTGTACAATTTGTAAATTGTAAATAATGTTAATACGTAAAGGTAAAGATTCTCCTCGCACATATGGGCTAGTTGTTCCTGACTCTAGGGGGCGGTGCTCATCTCTGTCTCAAAGCTGAAGAGCCAGTGCTTTCCGAAGACGTCTCCGTGGTCATGTGGCTGGCATGACTCAATGCCGAAGGCGTACGGAACCCTGTTCCCTTCCCACCAAAGGTGGTCCCTATTTTTCTACTTGCATTTTTTTAACGTGCTTTCGAACTGCTAGGTTGGCAGAAGCTGGGACAAGTCACGGGAACTCACTCCGTTACGTGGCGCTAGGGATTCGAACCGCTGAACTGCCGACCTTTCTGATCGACAAGCTCAGTGTCTTAACCACTGATTATTTTCATTACGCGATGATCAAGTTTTATCAGCCCCGGATAAGTCCATTCTGTCTGGAATTTTCAGAATCTTCTTCATCCATAATTGTTTTGGTTTAATTCATCTTTCAATCTGATTTGTGGGAGGGAGGTGGAAATTGAATTAATCAAGACGTCAGTGTGTTGTTAAATTACATTCCTAAAATACGGATTTTTCCCATTTTATGAGGATCTTTTTCCCAGGTTAAGCCTGGGACTTAACCAAGAGGAAAATCTTACTCAAAGAAACTTATCCTTTTGATATGAAGGGATGGATTTCCGATATGAATCTTTTGTGCACTTCTCTTCATTTTAAAAATGAGAAAGTGGAATGGTATGTTTTTAAGTAGCCTAGATTTAATAACAGGTTTAAGGATTAAATTAACTCCATATTGATGCAAATTGTTATAATAGACATCTCTTTATTAATTCTCCCCCCCCCCCCAATTCTTCTAGGTATTATTTTAATCACTCTCTAATGAATGTAATCTTTTAAAAATATACTTTGTTGGTGGTAGGGTGCAATTGTTTTTAATCCTATAATGAAATAATAACATTTTTAAAAATATATTTTGGTGGTGGTAGAGTTGCAATTATTTTTTATTCTATAACTAGCGGATAACCGGGCACTGCCTGGGTATATATTTATCCCAACCCTCCTTCCATGAACGTCGCTGCAATTTCTAATGTTGGATTTTCCCCCTTACCAGAGGGAGCCCCCTTGTGGAGTACTCTGAAGCTGTTACCATGGCAACTCTACAGCGCTGTACAGTAGAAGCCATTTTAAGGCAGTACGGTAGAAGCCATTTTAAGGCACAACAGGCTATATCTTAAAAGAACAAACACGCCAATGAGCGTTAGGGGTGTTTTACACCCCCAGTATTTGTTTCCAGAGAGTAAGTCATCTCTGTACCAAATTTGGCTGAAATTGCTCAAGGCCTTCCAGAGTTATGCTGAAAAACACACATACATAGAGCCGTTTTTATATATATAGATGAAATAATATATATTTTTTTAAAAAAGGAAGAGACTGCCCATTTTTTTCAACTACCCAGGTTTTCCCCATGTTAGAAAAAAATCTCGTAAAGCAACTGTCAGAGATCAACCGGAATCTTGAGATTCAGAGGGTTCAACCACTGCCCGAACCCCTCGATTGGGCTGAAGGGAATACAATGGCGCGATGGGGAGCATTTGAGGGATGCAGTTGTGAGATGTGCCAGCTGCCACAAAGTTAGGCAAAGGTGTTAACCCAGCAACAGACGCAAAATTTAGAAAAGAAGAGCAAAAAAAAATATCAATTACTCTTGGGAAAAAGTGAAGAAGACACAGGGAGTTGGTCACGTTGATAGTTAGGGCTATGTAAAGAGATGCTGTTGTGACAAACTCTTTGTGTGTAACAACAACAACAAAAGAAAAACAACAAAGACAGTTTGGTGTAATGGTGAAGGCGCTGTCCTAGAAATTAGGGGATTATGAGTTCTAGTCCTGCCTTAAGCATGAAAGCCAGCTGGGTGACTAATCACCAGGAGACGGTGAGTTCTAGTCCTGCCTTAGGCATGAAAGCTGGCTGGGTGACTTTGGGCCAATCACCAGGAGATGGTGAGTTCTAGTCCTGTCTTAGGCATGAAAGCCATCTGGGTGACTTTGGGCCAATCGCCAGGTGACGGTGAGTTCTAGTCCTGCCTTAGGCATGAAAGCCATCTGGGTGACTTTGGGCCAATCGCCAGGTGACGGTGAGTTCTAGTCCTGCCTTAGGCATGAAAGCCATCTGGGTGACTTTGGGCCAATCACCAGGTGACGGTGAGTTCTAGTCCTGCCTTAGGCATGAAAGCCATCTGGGTGACTTTGGGCCAATCGCCAGGAGCTGGTGAGTTCTAGTCCTGCCTTAGGCATGAAAGCTGGCTGGGTGACTTTGGGCCAATCACCAGGAGCCGGTGAGTTCTAGTCCTGCCTTAAGCATGAAAGCCATCTGGGTGACTTTGGGCCAATCGCCAGGAGACGGTGAGTTCTAGTCCTGCCTTAGGCATGAAAGCCAACTGGGTGCCTTTGGGCTAGTCCCTCTCTCAGTGCAAACCTCATCATAGAGTTGTTGTGGGGAAAATAGGGAGAGGAAGGAATACAGGTGGTCCTTGAGTTATGAACCTCATGGACTTGCCCATTCCATTCGTAACCCGAGGATTCGTGGGAGTGAATCTCATTCGTTAAGCATGATCACTCCCTCCTTTCGCACACGGATTCTGTAATCGAATTTGCCGGTGGTTAAACGCTTGGGGTATCTCAGGGTGGGGAAGGCCATGTGGGGGCCTAGTGATGGAAGAGGCCCCCTGGTCATTTCATTTCATTTAGGGACTGTTCAAAATTACAACGGCACTGAAAAAAGTGACTTATGACCATTTTTCACACTTATGACTTTTGTAGGACCTTTGCGGTCAAAATTCAGGCTCTCGGAAACTGCTTCATATTTATGACGGTCACAGCATCCTGGGATCACGTGATTCCCCCTTTTGCGACCTTCTGACAAGCCAAGTTGACATGGAAGGCAGCTTCACTTAACAACCATGTTCCTAATTTATTGACTGCGGCAGATTCATTTAACAACTGGGCCATTGTCACTAAACAAATGTCTCACTTAACTACAGGAATTTCGGGCTCCCTTGAGGTCATATGTTCGAGGACTACCTGTACAAATGGCCCTGACTCAACCATTCCTTTTTAAAAAAAAGTTTTTATTTTATTTTAATACAAATATATCATCTTTTGTTAAACAGTGTGTCATCTGGGTACAATTTTTTTTTGCAATAACAATTAAATTTACAGTCATATTCATTATTTTATCTATTCTTAATACTAATACATAATACTATTATAACGATCCCCTTCTTTACTTATTTGCCTTTGTTAATACAATTTCTCTATTTCACTCCTCTGCTTTCATTTCTAATTTTCATATTTATTCTCTAACCATTGATAAAATAACTCTCATATACTATAATAGTCAGATTCCTCATGTTCTTTAATTGGAAGTGTTAATCTATTGATTTCTGCGCATTCTGGTATTTTCTTAATCATGTTCTCATCCGTAGGGATCTCTTCACTTTCCCAGTTTTGTGCAACTACAATTCTAGCTGCAGTTATTACGTGAACAAACCAATATATCTTTTCTTTAAATTTCTGGTAAGATCCCCAACAAGAATAATTCTGGTTTGAAGTCAATATGTTGTTGCACCATCTTCTCCCGATCACATATGAAATTTTTGTCCAATATTTTTTAGCTTCTACACATGTTCACCACATATGATAGTACGATCCCGGTATCTGGTGACATTTCCAACATTTGGCTGATATATCTTTAAGCATCTTTGCTAATCTTTCCAGTGGGAGGGGGAGAGAGAGAGACAGAGACAGAGACAGAGAGACAGAGGCAGAGAGAGAGAGAGAGAGACAGAGACAGACAGACAGACAGAGACAGAGAGAGACAGAGAGAGAGAGACAGAGAGACAGAGAGAGAGACAGAGAGACAGAGGGAGACAGAGAGGCAGAGAGAGAGAGAGAGAGAGAGAGAGAGAGAGAGAGAGAGAGAGAGAGAGAGAGAGAGAGAGAGAGAGAGAGAGAGAAACTTGGCGGCCTGGGTCATTGGAAGCGGTTGCCTGCCACGCCCCTGAACTGGTTCTCTGGGCGTGGCTTGGTGGTGGGTGGGGTCATGTGACTGTGTGTGTGTGAGTGAGTGACATCAGGTTGGCCACAGCCACTCGGTCACATGCCTTCCCCCACCTAGCCACGCCCACAGAACCAGTAGTAAGAAATTTTCAAACTCATCCCTGGTGCATACATGCAGGATGCACACACGAGCAAACCGGCAGTAGTGCCTGCTGGAACCCACCCCTGGTGTGTGTGTGTGTGTGTGTGTGTGTGTGTGTGTGTGTGTGTGTGTGTGAGGGATTGGTTCCTGCCAGTTCTAAGCTCTTCTATAGAAGAGGTTCCACAAATCTACAGTGCCGTTTAGAACCGGTTCCAGCTCTCTCCCCCCCCGCCTGTCCGCACATCATCAAGATGAAGAGCGAGAGGAGGAATTCTGGGAGTTGAAGTCCACAAGTCTTAAAGCTCTCAAGTTTGAACACCCCTGGGGGTTTTTCTTCTAAAGGGTTAGGTGTGCAAGGGTCTTGTAACCTGACAGCTTTAAGACTTGCACACTTCAATGCCAGAATTCCTGAGCCAACATGACTGGAGGAGGAATTCTGGGAGTTGAAGTCCACAAGTCTTAAAGCTTCCAAGTTTGAACACCCCTGGGTTTTTTCCCCTAAAGGGTTAGGGGTGCAAGGGCCTTGTAACGTGACAGCTTTAAGACTTGCACACTTCAATGCCAGAGCTCCTGAGCCAACATGACTGGAGGAGGAATTCTGGGAGTTGAAGTCCACAAGTCTTAAAGCTGTCAAGTTTGAACACCCCTGGGGTTTTTTTTTCTAAAGGGTTAGGGGTGCAAAGCTGACAGCTTTAAGACTTGCACACTTCAATGCCAGAGTTCCTGAGCCAACATGATTGGAGTTGAAGTCCACAAGTCTTACAGCTTCCAAGTTTGAACACCCCTGGTTTTTTTTTCCTAAAGGGTCTTGTAACTTGACAGCTTTAAGACTTGCGTGCTTCAAATGCCAGAGTTTCTGAGCCAACATTTTGGTTGCTAAGCAAGGGCGTTGTTAAGTGAGTTTCACCACATTTTACAAGTTGGATACTCCCACCCGGTCACATGGCTGGCAAGCCACTCCCACCCAGTCACATGGCCAGCAAGCCACTCCCACAAAGCAGGCCACACCTACAGAAGAAGTTCTAAAAAATGTTGAAACATTTTTGTTTGGTGTGTGTGTATTCCAAAGGGCGGCCCTCAGATCTTTCCATCATGTTGTGAGGCTCCATTAATTAAACGCTCTTAAGGGCAATTTGGAATCAGCAGATGAAAAACACCAAGTGATCCCGGATCGGGACATGATTCATGCCACTTTGTCGAAGCCGGCAGCTTCGGCGTAATTTATGTTCTGCTCAAGCTGATAATTTGACATATGATAATGCGTATCACTCAAATTACGGCTTAATTTAGCACAGATGACTCTCTGAGTGTTTGTTCCCTTTTTCTCCATCAGCCCCAATTAAGGGACGCTCGCTAAGAAAGTCAGCGATGTCACCCTGGGGAGAAGGCTTAAACTCCTGACAGGAATTCAGGGCACGGATCTGGCTTGGGCCCACGTTTGAGTCTGAGGGCACGAGGACGGTGTCAGCGTTCCAAGTATCATGTAGAATTAAATCAGAGTCCAAGGCAAAACGATCCTTAAAGTTCCAATTTAATAAAGCAGACATCTTAGCACATTGCTGTGGAATCCCAATTCTGGAAATGACATCAGAATCCCACCCAGTTAAAAGTTCATGATCTTGTCCCCACACTCACAAATCCATCACATGGTCCAATCTTCTTCTTCCACGCTGGCATCCACACCCAGCTGCTTCCGGTCAGGTGTAAAAGTGTGGAGACAAGAGATGACCTTGGTCTTCTAGAAAAGAACGACAACTATACATTCCACAATCCTACTCCTTTCTATTCCTCCCTCCCAACTACTACAGTAATGAAAAAGCATAATGAAATAAGAGAAAATTCTAAAAGGATTATAATTGCAGGCCTGGCAGATAGTCTGCCAGGGGGGAGATGAAGGGTGTAAGCGAGGTGTTGGCGGGAGCATCTAGGAAGGTTAAGTGTTTGCGTGCTCCATTTTCAAAGGGAAGAAGATTGCCATGACTGTGGGCTCCTTCAGTGCGCTTGCAACTTGAAGGCATTTCATGACCAAACTAGGCAACGTCATCAGTACTAGAAGGGAGTGGGGTTTGTGGAATGAAGGAGGAGGAGGTGGAGGACAAAGAGAAGGAGGAGGACTGTGGTGCACTCTGCGTTTGATGGTTTTCTTGCAGGCGTTTCATGACCCAACTAGGTAACATCATCAGTGCTAGTGGGTTTTGTGGAATGGAGGAAGAGGAGGAGGAGGACTGTGAGGTCCTTAATGCTCTTTGAGTTTGATGATTTTCTTGCAATTTCAATTTCAATTTTAATAGATTTGTATGCCGCCCAATCCCGGACGACTCCGGGCGGCGGCTTACATAAAAACAGTTTAAAAAAGAAAATATAAAAAAAAATTAAAATATAAGACAGAACGGATTAAAAAAAGGACACAACATGCACTCGTTCTTAATGGGGCTGAAGGTCAATCAAGATCAGGAGCCCCAGGCCTGCCGGAAAAGCCAGGTCTTAACAGACTTTCGGAAGACATTTCATCACCCAACTAGGTAACATTGCTTCCCTCCCTCCTTCCCTCCCTCCTTCCTACCCCCCTTTCTTCTCTTTCTTCTCTCCTTCCTTCCTCCTCTCCTTTCCCTTCTCTCCTTCCCCTTCCTCCCCTTTGCCCTTCCCCTCTTCTTCCCATTCCTCCCTCTTTCCTACTCTTACATTCCCTCCCATTCTTCCTCTGCCTTTCTCTTTCTCCTATTCCTCTCCTTTCTCCTTTCCATTATTCTTATCATACACATAACTAACCATTTTATATTTTTATCCAAGTGTATTGTCTACTTATTTTTTTTTAGTTTTCTTCATTTCCAAACTCCTTTCTCTCTCTCCAACCATTGGTAAAACACTTCCCAAATCATGTAATATTCATGTGCTCTTTCTCCTTCATTGCTAATGTTAATCTGTTCATTTCTGCACATTCTAATATTTTCCTTATCACTTTCTCTTCCGTGAGAATCTCTACACTTTTCCAATGTGGTGCAAATACCCTTCTAGCTGCGATTAATACACGAATGATTAAATATACATTCTCTTTATTATAAATTTCAGGTAGGTTTCCCAGCAGAAATGTTTCTGGCTTCAGCTCAGTGCGTTGTTGTCTCATCTCTTCCAACCATGTCTAAATTTTTGTCCAATATTTCTTTGCCTCTCCACCTGTTCACCACCTAGGATAATAAGATCCAGGTATTTGGTGGCTCTTCCAACATTTAGCTGAGTTGTCTTTAAACATGTTTGCCATGATGAAAGAAATGTCCTCCTGGGTTCGGCTCCAAGTGGGGGAAAAAGACACTGGAGACATGGAGGCTGCTTGGAAAGATGGTTTATTGGTGGACAGGACCACATGGCTTGAGCCCTGAACAGAAAAGGTGATCACATGCTTCAATGTTGGTGGAGAAGAAGAGAAGGACCGAGGGAGGGGCTTGCTAGGCTTTTTATACCCTGTTCAGTCCCACCTCTCTGTTTCCTGTTCCTGTGTAAGAAATGTATTCTGATTGGTTGTCAGACTCCCATGGGGCCATGCAGGGGCAACTCTCTAGGCTGCGTTTTGAATTTGGTTGAATTCTCAGATGCCATGTGGTGAGTTGGGGCCAATATTATCATGCTTTAATCCCATCTCCCTGGAGCTGAAGTGGAGAAGCCTTTATTATGTAAAGTGGACTAGCTCGGCCTTCTTAACGGCTCATTGACAAAGTGGGGATGGGCAGGAAGCTGCAGGCAGCTATTCTGTCTTTTAAAACATGTTTCTTTCCTTTCGCATCCAGAGAAATATTCTGCCTTTTCAATATTTCCTAGCATATTTCATTTTTCTGGGAGAGGGCTGGGTGATAAACTTTCTACACCGACCTCTCCAGTAGTAGGTGCTCTTAATTCTTGTCTTTCTGTCCCCCCCCCCCCCCCCAGGTACCTTTTGGGAAGCATGGATTGGCAGCTTTGGGGTCTGGTTTTCTACCTCCACGTGGCTTTCTCAGCTTCCTGGGAGTGCGTCTCTCGCTGTTCCTTATGTATTCTTCACAACCAGGATGGAGAGAAGCCCATCAACCCTCTAGTAAGTTACAACAGACGATGACCGGAAGGCCGTCTACGGAGTATCTCAGTCATCCAGGTCACGGTGGTCCCAAAAGTGCTTTCTCCAAAGGTAAAACTGGACTTTCTTTTGCGTTTTGGCTTGAAGAAGTTTAGCTCCCTGTGCAAGAAGCTTTTTTGGTTCACGAAGAACTGAAGAAGCTCCTTGGATGAGAAGCGAAATGTCTTCAGGCAAAAACACAAGGAAGTTCTACCTTTGGGGAAAGCACCTTTGGCTTGGCCACGAGGCCGTTTTGACAAGGACCAGGGCAGGGATCGGGGCCCCAGGCAATTGGTTCTTTTGGAAACAAGCACACCGTAAATATAGGCAGTCCTTGACTTACGACCCCAATTGATCACCACAGTGAGGCACTTGTTAAGTGAGTTTGGCCCCATTCGACAGGCTTTCCTGGCCACCGTTGTTAAGCAAATCCCTGCAGTGGGTGTCTTAGTAACCCGGTTGTTAAGTGAATCTGGTTTCACCGTCGACTTTGCTGGTCGGGAGGTCGCAAAAAGGGACTACGTGACCTCCGGGACATCTGTGACCGTCAGAAATGCGAGTCACTTGCCAAGGGAGTGAATTTTGATCACGTGACCATGAGGGCGCTGCGACGGCCGTTAAGCGTGAAAACGGTCATAAGTCCCTCTGTTCAGTGGGGTAACTTCGAATGGTCGCTAAAAGGAACCGTTGTTAAGTCGAGGACTACCTGTAATTCTCTTGGCTGCTTTTCATTTTTAATTTTTCCTCTTGCAGGGCTGTGCTTTGGGGTGTCAACATCCCTCCGTGACAGGCGTGGAGTGGCAGAGGTGCGAAAGGATCCTCTCGCTCTTAACGTCCTTTCCGATGGAGGAGGAAGAGGAGGAAGAGGAGGAGGAGGAGGAGGGAGAGGCGGGCAGATCCCAGGTGAGTCGGAAAAGGTGTTCACGGTTGCGGACATACACACAAACCCAGACAAGGTTCAAACCTGGCAGGCTTACTAGAGTTTTCGGAAGATAACATAGCCAGAGGGCAAAGAATGACCGAGTTGGAAGGGATCTCAGAGGTCTTCTAGACCAACCCCCTGCTCGAGCAGGAGACCCTGTACCATTTCGGACAAAATGGTTCTCCAGTCTCTTCTCATAGCCCTTCAGAGAGGGAGCACCTACAATTTCTGGTGGCAAGTCGTTCCACTGGTTAATTGTTCTCACTGTTCCACTGTTTTCATTGTTCTCCTTCCCTCCCACTCACTCACTCACTCCCCTCCTTCCTTCCTTCTTCTCCCCCCTCCCTGGTCTCCTCTCTCCCCCTCCCTCCTTCCTTTCTTTCCTTCCTTCCTTTCCTCTCCCTCCCTGATATCTCCCCTTCCCTGACTTCCTCTCCCCTTCCCTCCCTCCCTGCTGTCCCCTCCCTTTCCCCCTCCCTGCCTTCTCTCCCCTCCCTCCTTCCCTTCCTTCCTTTCCCCTCCCTCCCTGCTCTCATCTCTCCCCCTCCCTGTCTTTCGTCCCCTTTCTCCTCCCCTTTCTCCTTCCTCCCTTTCTCCCCTCTCTCCTTCCTTCCTTCCGTTTCCCCTCTCCTCTCCTCCTTCTTCCTCTTCTTATTTCCTCCTGTCGTCTCTTCTCCTGTTTTTCCTCTTCCTTCCCTTCTTCCTTCCTTCTGGTCTGCTCTTTCTCTGTTCTTCTTCTCTTCTTTGTCCTATTCTCCTCTCTTCTCTCCCGTTTCCTCCAAGCAGAGCGTCCTCACCAAGGGAGATGCCAGCCGGTCCTACGGGCGCTTCTTCCCGAAGATGGTGGAGAGATCACGGCCAGAGGCCGGAGGAGACAACCCGGAGATGCTGGAGATTCGGGGTCTGGTCTCCCACCGAGAGGAGGAGGAGGAGGAGGAGGAGGAAGAACCTGATCCGGCCTCTCCCAAGGCGGAGAGGAAACGCTACGGGGGCTTCCTTCGCAAATTCCCCAAGAGGGTTTCCTGGGTGGCGGGGACTGAGGAAGAGGAGGATGGTGGCGACCAGGAGGATCTCCACAAACGTTACGGGGGCTTCATGCGCAGGATCCGTCCCAAGCTCAAGTGGGACAAGCAGAAGCGTTACGGCGGCTTTCTGCGCCGTCAGTTCAAGGTGACCACGAGGTCCGAGGAAGGGCCCAAGGGTGCCTCGGAGGAGGCCGCTGACCTATAGAGGCCCAGGTGATGGCAGGTGAAGTCCTTCTCCAGCTCAAACCCTTCCCCCAATCTTGTGGGTCTCAGAGACCCCCGAAACCCCTGCCCCAAGCTTCCCCCTTCCTTGTGCCAACCAAGCTGTGCAGAGAACGCCTGTCAATCTAACCAGGAAGGACAGGGGTGGAGAGCTGTGTGAATAAACCAGCATTGATGGCTTAAGATGTTTCTTGGTTTGGGATGGTGGGCTCAGCCTTAGTCAGACCCCTGGCTGCATTTATGCAACGAGCTAAGCTGGATTAGATTAAATCTTATATTTTGGGTGGGTGGGTGGGTTGAAGTTCTCCGTTCAGCTCTCTTCCACCTCTAAAACAGAGGGATTGAGCATTGATCACTTTAAGACTTGTGGACTTCAACTCCCAGAATTCCCTACTCAGCACAGCATGGCGGGCTGGGGAATGCTGGGAGTTGAAGTCCACAAGTCTTAAAGTGCTCAACTTTAGATAAGGCTTTATGTTGTTCAGTAAGTCATGCCTGGTTTTACAATCACCCCTCCCCACAGCTGTTCAGCAAAACATGGAAGTTGTTAAGTGAATCATGCGGTCGTTAAGTGAATCTGCCTTCTCCCATTGGCGTTTCTTATCGGAAGGCCACAAATGGCATCCACCTGACCCCGGGATATTGGAACTGTCATAAATGGCTCTTTCCAAGTGCCCGAATTTTGCTCATGAGATCCTTCAACTGTTGTAAGTGCGAGGACCAGTCATAAGTCCCTTGTTTCAGTGCCGTCGTAACTTTGGTTGCTAAACCAAGAGTTGTAAATTGAGGACTATCTGTATGCTTTTTCTGCCAAATCAGGCCAGAAAGCTAACAATGACCTCTACTAATATTAATAGTTATCCTGAGTGTCCACAGAAGGGTTAAAGAAATCAATATGCCCCCCCCCAGCTGCTTAGAAAAGCCCCTCCCTCTTTTTTGGCATGCACAACATCTAAAAAGGAAGTGGAATTTTGATTGTGTAACGGCAGAAACCATTTAAAATTTTTTGACCCTCCTGGGAAAGTCCTTGATATCAACAATATTGTTAGAAAATCAGTTTAGATATAGCAGCAGTGATAGTGAACAAACGGTACAGTCACCATGTGTTTTACTGCTCAACTGTTTAACTGTAACAGGAAACTCTACTCAGAGGAAAAGAACATGAAATATACACCATAGACCAGTGGTTTTTTTTCCATGAGAAAATTTTGGTGGTCCGCAGACAAAATATTTGTCCTTTTTATATTGCACTAAATACTATTTATATTTTTAAAAAATTCATATTAGTGGTCTGCAGGATTTAAAATTATGAATGTAGTGGTCCCTGAGGTCCGAAAAGGCTGGTGTGACCCTGGCCATAGATCCAAACTTGTAAACACTGCCATCTGCTGGCTGAATACGACTGCAGTTGTTGCGTAAAAATTACATCCCCAGCAATGAATTCCAAAACATATTTTAATCCATAATAATTGATTTCCGTCAACAATGCCCTTGGTTAGCTACGCCAGTGTTGCGCAATTCTAAATTAATTCTCTTGAATTCGGTGGGGCTTACCCCCTCCTTAGAAATGTTGTGTGAAACACGGAAAGCTGTGACTCACAATTTTCCTGGGAAAGCAATATCAAAACTCTCGGTAGGAATAAATCAATCCTAAGCAAAACTCTGTGTGACTAAAGCAATAGATTTTCCTTTCTTGTTTTCTTTGTTGAAAAGAAAGGGCCGTTAGTTAGATTTCTCATCCTATACAGGTAAGTCCTCGGCTTACGGCCGCAGCCGAACCCAAAATTTCCGTGGCTAAGTGAGCTTTCCCCCATTTTGCGACCTTCCTGGCCACAGTTATTAAGTGAATCACTGCAGTTGTTGAGTTAGACACACGGTCGTTAAGCGAATCGGGCTTCTCCATTGACTGTGCTTGTCAAAAGGTCGCAAAAGGGGATCGCATGACCCCAGGACTCTGAAACCGTCATAAATATAAGACAGTTGGCAAGCCTCTGAATTTTGATCACATGACCCCCATAGTAGGGGGTGGCTGCAACAGTCATAAGTGTGAAAAATGGTCATTAATTAACTTTTTCCGTGTTGTTGTAACACTTGTGTTGTAAAATTTTGGGGTTCGGGATTCATGAATTCACAAACCGGCAGACCGGAGGGAAATGAAATATGAAAAATCAGGACATTGAATGGTCACTAAATGAACTGTTGTAAGTCGAGGACTACCTATATTCCTTTGAGGCCTCTATTGAATAGACTAGAATAGACTACGGAATGAATGGAGAATAGAATAGAATAGAATAGAATACGGAATGAATAGAGAATAGAATAGAGTAGAGTAGAGTAGACTAGACTAGAATAGAATAGAATAGAATACGGAATGAACAGAGAATAGAATAGAATAGAAATAGAATAGAAATAGGAGTAGAATAGAATAGAATATGGAATGAATAGAGAATAGAATAGAATATGGAATGAATAGAGAATAGAATAGAATAGAATATGGAATGAATAGAGAATAGAATAGAATACGGAATGAATAGAAAATAGAATAGAATAGAATATGGAATGAATAGAAAATAGAATAGAATACAGAATGAATAGAGAATAGAATATGGAATGAATAGAGAATAGAATAGAATAGACTATGGAATGAATAGCGAATAGAATAGAATAGACTATGTAATGAATATAGAATAGAATAGAATAGAATACGGAATGAATAGAAAATAGAATAGAATAGAATACAGAATGAATAGAGAATAGAATAGAATAGAATACGGAATGAATAGAGAATAGAATAGAATAGAAATAGAATAGAAATAGGAGTAGAATAGAATAGAATATGGAATGAATATAGAATAGAATAGAATAGAATACAGAATGAATATAGAATAGAATAGAATATGGAATGAATAGAGAATAGAATAGAATAGAATAGAATATGGAATGAATAGAGAATAGAATAGAATACGGAATGAATAGAGAATAGAATAGAATACGGAATGAATAGAGAATAGAATAGAATATGGAATGAATAGAGAATAGAATAGAATAGAATAGAATAGAATAGAAATTCTTTATTGGCTAAGAGTGATTGGACACACAAGGAATTTGTCTTTGGTGCAGATGCTCTCATGTACATAAAAAGACAAGATACGTTTGTCAAGCATCATAAGGGACAACACTTAATGATCGTCACAGGGTGCAAATAAGCAATCAGGAAACAATCAATATCCATAGAAATCGCAAGGATGCAAGCAACAGTCCTGCAGTCATAAGTGGGAGGAGATGGGTGAGAGGAACGATGAGAAGACTAATAGTAACACAGTCTTAGTGAATAGTTGGACAGCGTTGAGGGAATTATTTGTTTAGCAGAGTGATGGCATTCGGGGGGAAACCATCCTTGTGTCTAGTTGTCTTGGTGTACAGTTCCTTATAGCCTCGTTTTGAGGGCAGGAGTTGAAACAATTTATATCCAGGATGCGATGGGGTGTATAAATATTTTCACAGCCCTCTTTTTGACTCCTGCAGTGTCCAGGTCCTCAACGGAAGGCAGGTTGGTAGCCATTGTTTTTTCTGCCGTTCTGATTCTCCTCTGAAGTCCGTGTCTGTCTTGTTGGGTTTCAGAGCCAAACCAGACAGTTATGGAGGTGCAGACGAGAGACTCAATCATTCCTCTGTAGAACAGAATCAGCAGCTCTTTGGCCAGTTTGAGCTTCCTGAGTTGGCGCAGAAACAACAATCTTTGTTGTGCTTTTTTGGTGACGTTTTTGATGTTAGGCGTTCATTCACAGTTGGTTTTGGTTGCTAAACTTGTTTTAAGATTAATTTAAAAGCTGTAGCTCAAATGGACATTCGGGGTAGGTTTGAGAAGCAGGTGGTTGAAAAAAAATCGCATCCAATATTCATGTCATCGCTGCAAATGTTGAACAAGGGTCTACTTTGCCCCAAACTCAGGTTAGTTGTGACATACAACAATATCTGGTGCGGTCCAGGTTTACACACAGTGGCCATGTTTGGTTGGCTTCACCAAGTGATGGGCAGCAGTGAGAGGCAAGGAACAAAAAAATTGCATGAAAACCTTGGAAATTAAGCTTTGTCTCTTGAAATACAGACGGTGATGATGTTACCTAGCTGGGTCATGAAATGCCTTCAAGAAAACAACCAAGCTCAGAGAGCACCAGGGACCCCATAATCTTTCTCTTCCTCCTCCCTGCACACCCCACTCTCTTCTAGCACTGATGATGTTATCCAGTTGGGTCACGAAACGTCTGCAAGAAAACCACCAAGCTCAGAGACCCCTCATGTCAACCCTGAGCTACAAATATTCCCTGTTATTGGAAGCCACAACTTGTGCGATGTGCGCACAAAGGCCATTGCTGGGCACTTCCCTGCAGAGCTCAAGATTCAAATCCCACTTCTAATTATTGCGGGGACGGACACACACACACACAAACACACACACACTTCTCATTTCTGGAGCATTAACAGTCTTTCGCCCGGGCAATTTTCTTTTGTCCCAGCAGGAGGTCAAACTGTGAACAGCGTGACGGTCCCCGTTTTGTGCCGAGGTGGCACAGTGGTTAAATGCAGCACCGCAGGCTACTTCAGCTGACTGCTAGTTCTGCAGTTCGGCTGTTCAAATCTCACCGGCTCAAGGTTGACTCAGCCTTCCATCCTTCCGAGGTGGGTAAAATGAGGACTCGGATTGTTGTTGGGGGCGATATGCTGACTCTGTAAACCGCTTAGAGAGGGCTGAAAGCCCTATGAAGCGGCATATAAGTCTAACTGCTATTGCTACTGCTATTGCTATTGTGACGAGGCCACCATTCTTCCACTCTCCATTAAAGTCTTCTAAGGTTAATTTCTTTTCTCTCCTACACACTATAATGGGTTCTCTCTCACGCCTGGCTTGTTTTTATCCATGTTAAACTGTGGCTTGCTGTAATGTGAAACATAGCCTGACTTTCCCCCTCCCTCGAAGCAACTGGCAATCAAAGGATAGGCAGTCCTCGACTTACAACCATTCATTTAGTCAATTTCAAAGTTACAGCAGACTGAAAAAAAGTAATCTATGACCGGTTTTCACACTTACGGCGGTTGGCGCATCCCCATGATCCTATGATCAAGGTTCAAACACTTGGCAACTGACTCATATTTATGATGGTTGAACCGTCCTGGGATCCGCTTTTATGACCTTTTGACAAGCCCAGTCAATGGGGAAGCGTTCAGATTCGGGTTAATGTCAGGATTCCAAATAGCACCCAAAATTAAATCCGAGTCTGAGGCAAAGGATTCCTCAAAGTTCCAATTGATGAAGAGAGCCATGTTATCACATCTGGGGAAATTCGAATCTGAAAGCTTCCCCAGTTTCCCCTACCCAGTTGAAAGTTCAGGATCTTTCCCCCACACCCACAAGTCCATCCCATGGTCCAATCTCCCACTGCCATGCTGGCAGCTTCCACCTATCCAGTTCCGGTCAGGTGCAAAGACAAAGGATGACCTTGGCTTTCTAGAAAGGATGTTGTTATGGCTACATAGCATCTAACTCCATACAATCCCCCTTCCCATTTTCCCACCATAGAAAATGCACAGCAGAATAATAGAAAGTGTGGCAGGCTAAAGATCCAAAAGAAAAGATGGTGGCAGGCCTGACAGCCGGATTCGCTTAACCACCGGGTGACTAACTTAAAAACTGCAGAGATTCGCTTAACAACCGTGGCAAGAAAGGTCGTAAAAGGGGCAAAACTCACTTAACAACTGCCTCACTTAGCAAGAGAAATTTGCGGTTCAGTTATGGCCGTAATTCAAGAATTGTCTGTAGCTTCCCAGGCCCAGGTGAGCAGAGATTCACCCTCCTTTCTGCATTGCGGTTAGAGCCGAGCTTGAAAAAATCCAGCCATTTTGGATCTCTGCTGCCATCTAGAGGTTTGTCGTGGGATACACTTTTGTTTTTGATAAGCTGTGACTTAAAAGGGACGCAGTGGCTCAGTGGCTAAGACGCTGAGCTTGTTGATCAGAAAGGCCAGCAGTTCGGCGGTTCGAATCCCTAGCACTGCGTAACGGAGTGAGCTCCCATTACTTGTCCCAGCTTCTGCCAACCTAGCAGTTCGAAAGCACGTAAAAAAGGCAAGTAGAAAAATAGGGACCACCTTTGGTGGGAAGGGAACCGCGTTCCATGCGCCTTTGGTGTTGAGTCATGCAGGACATATGACCATGGAGACGTCTTCAGACAGCGCTAGCTCTTCGGCTTTGAAACGGGGATGAGCACTGCCCCCTAGAGTCGGGAACGACTAGCACGCATGTTCGAGGGGAACCGTTACCCCTTTAAGCCTTCACTTATAACCGTAACGAAACCATTATGATGGTTAAGTCGTGATGGTCATAAATCAGGTTATCCACACGCCCGACCCGAATTTTATTACCTTCTTCTAACATTGAAAAATGGTAGTAAAATCAAGTTGGTCGTGTAGGTGACTGACTTTACGATCGTCACGACTTGTGACCGTAATGGGTGGGCTCCGTTATAATACGAGTGCGTCTGCTGGGTTATTCTGAGAGTTGAAGTCCACCCATCTTAAAACTCCCCAAATTTGGGGAGGGGGAAAAAACCCAACTGCCATAGCAGAAATCTAGAAAGCAACCGAACGTGTATTTATCGTAAGCGAAAAGTCACTTTTTCAGTGAATGCAGGAATGATCCTGCCTAAATTAGATCTTTGGAAGACAAAGATTGTGCTCTGACTCATTTTTCATCCCCGCCTCCCCTTTCATTTGCTATTTTCCTAGCTTGGATCAATTGGGGGTGCGGGGTGTAGATTAATGATTGAGCATCCAGGAAGAAAAGTAAAATTTCTAGAAAACTACAGACTAAATCCATGCACTCATATCCTCTGGATTTGAACGTAACATCACGTGGATTTTTCTTAAATTTGCATCAACGTTTACATTTCAAAACCACGAGGAATTAGGAATTGCTAGAGATAATTAATAGCAGTTAGCAGTTAGCAGTTAGTCTTATATACCGCTTCATAGGGCTTTCAGCCCTCTCTAAGCGGTTTACAGAGTCAGCATATCGCCCCCACAGTCTGGGTCCTCATTTCACCCACCTCGGAAGGATGGAAGGCTTGAGCCGGTGAGATTTGAACCGCTGAACTGCAGATAACAGTCAGCTGAAGTGGCCTGCAATACTGCACCCTAACCACTGCGCCACCTCGGCTCTTAAATATTTGTAGCATTTAGGTTGGACTGTCACTAACCGCCCCCCCCCCCCAGTTACATAATCAAAATTTGGCTACCTGGACACCTGGAATGTATGTATTCCACAGATTAACAGAGTTGGAAGGGACCTTGGAGGTCATCTAGTCCAACCCCAACCCCACCCCCAAACACAAGCAGGGGACCCAACACCATTTCTGACAAATGGTAGTCCGATCTCTTTTTGAAAGCCTCCAGTGATGAAGTTCCTACAACTTCTAAAGGCAAGTTTTATATTTGATGGTGTAGCATCCTGGGACGCTCAGTGGCTAAGACGCTGAGCTTGTCGATCAGAAGTTCGGCAGTTCAGCGGTACAAATCCCTAGCGCCGCGTAATGGAGTGAGCCAGTGATGGGATTCAGCCGTTCAGGGCTGGTTTGGGCGAACCGGTTGTTAAATTGCTGGCTGGCCCCGCCCCTTCCTGCCTCACTCCCCACCACTCGTGCTCCATTTTGGCTCCCAGGAGGCTGCAGGGAGGCCTAATGGGCCCAAAATGGGGTGCGCACGAGGGGGGGGCAGTGATCCTCTTCCCGCGGCCCATTTTTGCTCCCATGGAGATGCAGGAGGCCGAGTGCTGCCGGTCACACCCCCTGGCCACGCCCACCATGGCCACGCCTACCCAGCCGGTCATTAGGGCAGAAAACCGGTTGTTAAATTATTTGAATCCCACTACTGGAGCTGTCTGTAGCTTCCCAGGTGAGCAGAGATTCACCCTCCTTTCTGCACTGCGGTTAGAGCTGAGCTTGAAAAAATCCAGCCATTTTGGATCTCTGCTGCCATCTAGAGGTTTGTGGTGGGATATGCTTTTTTTTTTTGGATACAGGTAAGGTGTGACTTAAAAGGGACGCAGTGGCTCAGAGGCTAAGACGCTGAGCTTGTTGATCAGAAAGGTCGGCAGTTCGGCGGTTCGAATCCCTAGCGCCGCATAACGGAGTGAGCTCCCGTGACTTGTCCCAGTTTCTGCCAACCTAGCAGTTCGAAAGCAGGTAAAAAATGCAAGTAGAAAAACAGGGCCACCTTTGGTGGGAAGGGAACAGCCTTCCGTGCGCCTTTGGCGTTGAGTCACGCCGGCCACATGACCACGGAGACGTCATCGGACAGCGCTGGCTCTTCGGCTTTGAAACGGAAATGAGCACCGCCCCCTAGAGTCAGGAACGACAAGCACATATGTGCGAGGGGAACCTTTACCTTTAGCATCCTGGTATGACATGATCAAAGCAAAGTCAAAAGGGAAACTTGTTTCACTTAATGACCGCATGACTCTCTTAACAACCGCAGCAATTCGCTTAACCACCCTGGCCGAAAAAAAAGGACATCAGGAGTATTTAACAACCGCCTTGCTTAACGACAGGAATTTTTTGCCCCGATTGTGGTAGTAAGCGGAGGGCTAGGACAGTGAACCCAAAGGTCCAATCCGATGGTTGGATTCGAACTCTGCACCGCTTGGCTCAGCACTTCCCCTGCCCCCCCCCAAAAAACCTTCCTCTCCTTCGTGGGTTTTTCTTTTTTAAATGTGTGTCTTTTGGGATGAGAGTATTCTGTAATTTTCAAGAAGACAAGTGAAGTGAAACGAAACAGCAGAAAGTCTGGCCCGCCAGGAATTTGGTTGAATTGTCTCCCCTCGTTCTTTGCTCTGCGATAAATAAAATTATTGTATTAGTGTCTGTCTCTGAGCTTTCTTTCAATTAATTCCGAAATTTTGTGTCTGTTTGTGTGTGTGTGTGTGTGTTTGCGTGTGCAATATTTCCTTCCTTTGGACTGCAAAAGCTTTCCGACGCCCTTGCTAAGAAACGGGAGTGAAACTTTTGGAATGGTACGCAGACCGGAGAATTTTGAAAAGATTGTTTCGTCAATGTTGACGTTTAAAATGACAGCCGTCCCAGTTTCGGCATCGGTTGCAAAAAAAACTCAATCAAGTTCCTAAAACTTCCGAAGGCAACTTCTGTTCCATGGGTTGATTGTTCTCACCGTCAGGAAATTCCTCCTTATTTCTAGGTTGAATCTCTCCTTGGTCAGTTTCCATCCATTCTTCCTTGTTTGGCCTTCAGGTGCCTTGGAAAATAACTTGACCCCCTTCCTCCTCTCTGTGGCAGCCCCCCAAATATTGGAAGATGCTCTCCTGTCTCCCCTGGTCCTTCTCTTTCCTAGGCTAGCCAGGCCCAGTTCCTGCAACTGTTCTTCAGGTAGGTAGGTAGGTAGGTAGGTAGAGAGAGATTAACAGAGTTGGAAGGGACCTTGTAGGTCATCTAGTCCACCCCACAACTTCTGAAGGCAACTTCTGCTCCATCGCTTGATGGTTCTCACTGTCAGGAAACTCCTCCTTATTTCCAGGTTGAATCTCTCCTTGGTCAGTTTCCATCCATTATTCCCTGTCTGGCCTTCAGGTGCTTTGGAGAATAGGTTGACCCCCTTCCTCCTCTCTGGGGCAGCCCCCTAAATATTGGAAGATGCTCTCCTGTCTCCCCTGGTCCTTCACTTCCCTAGACTAGCCAGGCCCAATTCCTGCAACCGTTCTTCATATAGATGATAGAGATAGAGAGATAAATGTAGATAGATTAACAGATTAACAGAGTTGGAAGGGACCTTGTAGGTCATCTAGTCCAACCTCCCACTCAAGCAGGAGACTCTGCACTATTTCTGACAGAGGGCAGCCCAGTCTCTTCTTGAAAGCCTCCAGGGATGAAGCTCCCACAACTTCTGAAGGCCACTTCTGTTCCATGGGTGGATTCTTCTCACTGGGGCATCCCCTCAAATATTGGAAGATGCTCTCCTGTCTCCCCTGGTCCTTCTCTTCCCTAGACTAGCCTTGCCCAGTTCCTGCAACCGTTCTTCGTATGTTTGAGCCTCCAGGCCCCTCATCCTCCTGGTTGCTCTTCTCTGCACTCTTTCCAGAGTCTCAATCTCTTTTTTATAGTGTGGTGACCAAAACTGGAGGCAGGATTCTAGGTGTGGTCTTACTAAGGCTTTATCAAGTGGTATTAGTACCTCCCTTGACCTCCCTCTGTTAACGCAATGGCAGAGGCAACTGCAGGAATCTACATGGCCACTAGGTGGCAGCCAAACCTTAGCGAAAACTGGCATTTTGCTGCCACCAAGTGGCCACAGAGTTTGCCACATTTGGTCATCCGAAAGCTGCTTCTGATTGGCTTTCTTCAAAAAAAGGAATACAGGTTAGCCTCGACTTACAACCATTCCTTTAGTGACGATTCAAAGTTACAAGGGCCCTGATCGTTTTCACACGACCATTTTTTTCACCCTGACGACCGTTGCAGGATCCCTGTGGTCACGTGATCAAAATCCAGCGGCTTGGCGACCGATTCATATTTACGATGGTTGCGGTGCCCCCGGGAGGGGGGGGGGGCACGTGATTCCCCTTTTGTGACCGTCTGACAAGCAAAGTGCACGGGGCAGCCAGGTTGACTTAACGACCGTGTTACTAACTTAGCAGCTGCAGTGATTCACTTTACAACGGTGGCAAGACAGGTCGTAAAAATGGGGGGGGGCAAATCTCACTTGACAACTCTCTGGCTTGGCAACAGAAATTTTGGACTCATAGCCTCGTAAGTCGAGGAATAACAGATTAACAGAGTTGGAAGGGACCTTGTAGGTCATCTAGTCCAACCCCCCCGCCCAAGCAGGAGACTCTACACCATTTCTGACTGATGGCAGTCCAGTCTCTTCTTGAAAGCCTCCAGGGATGAAGCCCCCACGACTTCTGTTCCATGGGTTGCTTGTTCTCATGGGCAGAACATTCCTCTTTATTTCCAGGTTGAATCGCTCCTCGAACAGTGTCCGTCCATTATTCCTTGAGGTCTTCTAGTCCACCCCCCCTCCCTCTGGCAGGAAACCGTTTTAAAGTCAGCTGGACTTCCTGGTCCTTGTTTCCCTTTTGAAAACATTTTGCTTCTCCTCCAGGAAGCTTCGTGCCCCGAAGAAACTTCTCGGGTGAGAAACGAAAGAAAATATAATCGCGAGGGGGGGATCCGGTTTGCCTTTAAAAAACGAAAAGGCACTTTTGAGATTCTCAGCAGGGTTGACTCATCCAATAAAAAGCACATGATAAAAATTTCATGGGTGGAAAGCAAAGTGGGTGGGCGGGAGGTGTGCCTTTCCTCCTGCTCTTTCTGGGGAGGGGGCTCTTCACACACACACACACACACACACACACACACAAAAGAAGAGGAACCAATCCAGACAAAGCAATAGCATCGGTCGTTATGGTGACTAAGGGGAGAATTTTGCAAAAAATAAAAAGCTCTCTCTGTGTGTGTGTGTTGTGTTTGTGTTAATTTTCAGCCGGGGACAGAGCAGGCAAGCCTCGGCCTCCAAGGTCACTCCACCCCGATTGGAGAGGGCTCCCTCTGCCCCCCCCTCCTCTGCCCTCCATCCCATCGCTTAGCTCCCACCTTAGAAACAGTTTCCGAGGGCGACAAAACTGTTTCTATGGCGATTGCGGAAGATTTTTCTTCTGTTCCTGGCAGGTTAACAAAGGTGGAAGGATGGAAACAAGGAAGGGCATTCTTAGTGGTTGGAGGGCTTGGGGGGGATAGGGTGGTGGTGGGGGTGGGGAGGGCGGGGCAGAGAGGGGAAACCACACCCCCTTTCAGCTATGATGTTGCTGTGGAGGTGAACGGCCGGCTGCAATCTGCAATTTGGCCAATGTTGGCTTCTGGCGTGGTTGCAGATATTGAACTGATACTAGCTGCACATCAATTCTGGTCTAGTCATTAATGTACCCGGTAAGAAACTAGGAGACTGTGAGTTCTAGTTCCACCTTAGGCATGAAACTTGGCTGGATGATTTTGGGCCAATCACTAGGAGACTGTGAGCTCTAGTTCCACCTTAGGCATGAAACTTGGCTGGAGGATTTTGGGCCAATCACTAGGAGACAGTGAGCTCTAGTTCACCTTAAGCATGAAAGCCAGCTGGGCGATTTCGGGCTAATTAACAGGAGATGGGAGTTCTAGTCTCACCGTAAACATGAAACTTGGCTGGATGGTTCTTTTGGGGGGCCAATCCCTAGGAGACGTGAGTTCTAGACCTACCTTAGGCATGAAAGCTGGCTGGGGCCTTTGGATCAATCACCAGGAGATGGAGAGTTCTAGTTCACCTTAAGCATGAAAGCCAGCTGGGTGATTTCGGGCTAATTAACAGGAGATGGGAGTTCTAGTCTCACCTTAAACATGAAACTTGGCTGGATGATTTTGGGCCAATCACCAGGAGACAGTGAGCTCTAGTTCACCTTAAGCATGAAAGCCAGCTGGGCGATTTCGGGCTAATTAACAGGAGATGGGAGTTCTAGTCTCACCGTAAACATGAAACTTGGCTGGATGGTTTTTTTGGGGCCAATCCCTAGGAGACGTGAGTTCTAGACCTACCTTAGGCATGAAAGCTGGCTGGGGCCTTTGGATCAATCACCAGGAGATGGAGAGTTCTAGTTCACCTTAAGCATGAAAGCCAGCTGGGCGATTTCGGGCTAATTAACAGGAGATGGGAGTTCTAGTCTCACCTTAAACATGAAACTTGGCTGGATGGTTCTTTTGGGGGGCCAATCCCTAGGAGACGTGAGTTCTAGACCTACCTTAGGCATGAAAGCTGGCTGGGGCCTTTGGATCAATCACCAGGAGATGGAGAGTTCTAGTTCACCTTAAGCATGAAAGCCAGCTGGGCGATTTCGGGCTAATTAACAGGAGATGGGAGTTCTAGTCTCACCGTAAACATGAAACTTGGCTGGATGGTTTTTTTGGGGGCCAATCCCTAGGAGACGTGAGTTCTAGACCTACCGTAGGCATGAAAGCTGGCTGGGGCCTTTGGATCAATCACCAGGAGACAGTGAGTTCTAGTTCACCTTGGGCATAAAAGCCAGCTGGGTGATTTCGGGCTAATTAACAGGAGATGGGGAATTCTAGTCTCACTTTAAACATGAAACTTGGCTAGATGATTTTGGGCCAATCACCAGGAGACAGAGAGTTCTAGTTCACCTTAGGCATAAAAGCCAGCTGGGTGATTTCAGGCTAATTAACAGGAGATGGGAGTTCTAGTCTCACCTTAAACATGAAACTTGGCCGGATGATTTTGGACCAATTCCTAGGAGATGGTGAGTTCTAGTCCTTTGGACCAATCACCAGGAGACAGTGAGTTCTAGTTCACCTTGGGCATAAAAGCCAGCTGGGTGATTTCAGGCTAATTAACAGGAGATGGGAGTTCTAGCCTCACCTTAAACATGAAACTTGGCCGGATGATTTTGGACCAATTCCTAGGAGACGGTGAGTTCTAGTCCTTTGGACCAATCACCAGGAGACAGTGAGTTCTAGTTCACCTTGGGCATAAAAGCCAGCTGGGTGATTTCAGGCTAATTAACAGGAGATGGGAGTTCTAGTCTCACCTTAAACATGAAACTTGGCCGGATGATTTTGGACCAATTCCTAGGAGACGGTGAGTTCTAGTCCTTTGGACCAATCACCAGGAGATGGTGAGTTCTAGTTCACCCTAAGCATGAAAGCCAGCTGACTTTGGGCCAATCACCGGGAGACTGTGAGTTCTAGTCCCACCTTTGGCATGAAAGCCAGCTGGGTGACTTAGGGCCAGTTCCTTCCTCTCAGTCCAACCCACCTCACAGGGTTGTTGTTGTTGTTGTTGTTGTTGTTAGGAAACTAGGAGTAGGAAGAAATATTAGGCATGTTCACTACCCTGATTAATTTATAAAAATAATAAAGGCAGGATATAAGTGTGTGTGAGTGTGTGTGTGTGTGTGTATGTATACACACAGACACACACTTATATCCTGCCTTTATTATTTTTATAAATTAATCAAGGTAGTGAACATACCTAATATTTAGAACTAGAACTCCCCATCTCCTGTTAATTAGCCCAAAATCACCCAGCTGGCTTTCATGCTTAAAGTGAACTAGAACTCACTGTCTCCTAGTGATTGGCCCAAAATCATCGAGCCAAGTTTCATGTTTAAGGTGAGACTAGAACTCCCATCTCCTGTTAATTAGCCCAAAATCACCCAGCTGGCTTTTATGCCTAAGGTGAACTAGAACTCACAGTCTCCTAGTGTCAATTCTATTCTGAGGGACAATCTGAGATCCGAGTTCGAGGAAAAACAAAGCTGCCCCTGGTCAAAAGTCCAGGAGAATCACTCCTATAGATTGCGGGAGATGTCCTGGATTCAAATTCCATCATAGCTAGGACAACGGCGCCCTCTGGTGGCAGGTCTGTCAGTTACAAAGGGTAGAGGGGGAAAAACATCAGGAGCAATTGAAAACTTTTCAGGACTCTGAATCACCTGGGGCTCGATGGGGATTTTTCTCCCTCTGGACAAGTTTGGGTGGACTTCAATCCCCAGAATCCTCCAGTCAGATTAAGAAACTCTGGTTAAATGAATGCAGCCCTGGTCTTCAGAAAGGGGTGGAAGAGGTGAGAGGGATTCGGCTGGTTCGGCCTGGTTCGGCCAAGCCAGTAGTGGAATTCAGGACTGGGTCGCAGAACTGGCAGCGGCCCAGACGTGCCACGCCCCCGAGCCAGTTCCCTCGGTGCCGCTTGGCCGCCGCCATTTTGGATTTTAGTGACTGCGCGCCACAATTTACAGTGAACTGCGCACGTTGTGCGCGTGTTGCAAACCAGCCGTAAACCACCCCTGTCCACAAGTAGATTATGAGTTTGGGATATGACGGCTGTCATCTGCTGATTGTCTGGTGTCTTGCAACAAACTTATTGGAAAGAACCTCTAATAATACACAACTGACAACAGAAGAAAAAATATTGGGTTGGAATGAAGGGTGGGTGGGAATCAGAGGTGGGATTCAGCAGGGTCTGACCAGTTCTGGAGATCAGGTAGCAGAAATTTTGAATAGTTTGGAGAACCGGTAAATGCCACCTCTGGCTGGCCTCGCCCACATCTATTCTCTGCCTCCCGAGTCGCAGCTCATCGGGAGGGAATGGGGATTTTGCAGTATCCTTCTCCTGCCATCCCCACCAAGCCACGCCCACAGAACTGGTAGTAAAAGTTTTTGAATCCCTCACTGGTGGGTTAGGGTTGTAACAGGGAGGGAGGGGTGGATTAGGGCTGGGAAGGAAGGGAGGGAGGGACGGGGGAGGGGAAGTGGGAGGGAAGGGAGGGAGGGAGGAAAGGAGAAAGGGGGGAGGGAGGGAAGAAAGGAGGAAGGAAGGAATGGGTTAGGGTGGGACAGAAGGAAGGGGGGGAAGGAGGGAAGGAGGGGGGAAGGGAGGAAAGGAAGAAAGGAAATGGATGGGTTAGGACTGGGAAGGAAGGAGGTAGGAAGGAAAGAAGGAAGGAATGGGTTAGGGTTAGAACAAAAGGAAGGAGGGAGGGAGAATTGAAGGAATTAAGGAAAGAAGGAAATGGATGGGTTATGACTGGGAAGGAAAGAAGGAGGGAGGGAAGGAGAAAGGAAGGAATGGGTTAGGGTTGGGAAAGGAGGCAGGAAAGAAGGAAGGAATGGGTTAGGGTTGGGACAAAAGAAAGGAGGGAAGAAGGGAGTGAAGGAGGAAGGAAGGAAGGGAATGGATGGGTTAGGACTGGGAATGAGGGAGGAAGAAATGTGTTAGGGTTGGGGAGGGGGGAGAGGGATGGAGGGGAGGGGAGGGGAGGAAGGAAGGAAAGAGTATGGAAGGAGGGAGGAAGGAAGGAAGGAAGGAAGGAAGGAAGGAAGGAAGGAAGGAAAGGAAGGAAGGAAGGAAGGAGGAAGGAAGGGAATGGATGGGTTAGGACTGGGAATGAGGGAGAAGAAATGTGTTAGGGTTGGGGAGGGGGGAGAGGGATGGAGGGGAGGGGAGGGGAGGAAGGAAGAAAGAGATATGGAAGGAGGGAGGAAGGAAGGAAGGAAGGAAGGAAGGAAGGAAGGAAAGGAAGGAAGGAAGGAAGGAAGGAGGAAGGAAGGGAATGGATGGGTTAGGACTGGGAATGAGGGAGGAAGAAATGTGTTAGGGTTGGGGAGGGGGGGAGAGGGATGGAGGGAG
This sequence comes from Thamnophis sirtalis, assembly GCF_051295495.1. Classification (NCBI taxonomy): domain Eukaryota; kingdom Metazoa; phylum Chordata; class Lepidosauria; order Squamata; family Natricidae; genus Thamnophis; species Thamnophis sirtalis. Next base: position 93,736,790 of record NW_028261387.1, read on the forward strand.
GGAGGGGAGGAAGGAAGGAAAGAGTATGGAAGGAGGGAGGAAGGAAGGAAGGAAGGAAGGAAGGAAAGGAAGGAAGGAAGGAAGGAAGGAGGAAGGAAGGGAATGGATGGGTTAGGACTGGGAATGAGGGAGGAAGGAATGTGTTAGGGTTGGGGAGGGAGGGGAAGAGGGGAGGAGGAATGGATGGATGGGAGGGAAGGAAAGGAAGGAATGGGTTAGGGTTGGGAAGGGAGGAGGGAGGGAAGGAAGGAAAGAATATGGAAGGAGGGAGGAAGGAAGGAAATGGATGGGTTAGGAGTGCAAAGGGAGGGAGGGAGAGAAGGGAAAGAATTGATTCTCGTAATGTCCTTTTTAGTTTTTCCATTTTATTATTCAGGCTGGGGGAGGGAGCTTGGTGAAAAAAACAGAACAAAGCAACACAAAACAAAAACAACACTTTTCCCAGCCACCTTCCTCAGCGGCGTTTGAAGCGTTGCCAGTTCTGAGCTTCCCGCCTACCCAGATGTCATTTTTCCGTGAGAAAAATCATCCTGCAACTCCATCTTCCATCCCTCCGCTGACTTCAAAACATCAGCGTGAGAATTCAGCTCTCCCAAAAGTTTCTGTTTAGTGCTCATAACTTGGGGTGTGTGTGTGATATTCTCTGAACGTGGTCTTGGCCAGGAGAGGTTCTTTGGTCAAGACTTTGATTCCCAAAAGGGGCTTTGAGGAACCCCAAGTGGTGGTCTCCTTAGACCAGGGGTGGGGAACGATGGACCCTTTATGGCTTGTGGACTTCAACTCCCAGAATCCCTGTGGCAGCCATGCCTGCTATGGCCTCTTTATGACTTGTGACTTCAACTCCCAGAATCCCTGAGGCAGCCATGCCGGCTGTGGCCCCTTTATCTCTTGTGGACTTCAACTCCCAGAATTCCTGAGGCAGCCATTTTATCTCTTGTGGACTTCAACTCCCAGAATCCCTGAGGCAGCCATGCCAGCTGTGGCCCCTTTATCTCTTGTGGACTTCAACTCCCAGAATCCCTGAGGCAGCCATGCCGGTTATGGCCCCTTTATGACTTGTGGACTTCAACTCCCAGAATCCCTGAGGCAGCCATGCCGGCTGTGGCCCCTTTATGACTTGTGGACTTCAACTCCCAGAATCCCTGAGGCAGCCATGCCTGCTATGGTCTCTTTATCACTTGTGGACTTCAACTCCCAGAATCCTGAGGCAGCCATGCCGGCTGTGGCCCCTTTATCTCTTGTGGACTTCAACTCCCAGAATCCCTGAGGCAGCCATGCCGGCTATGGCCCCTTTGTGACTCGTGGACTTCAACTCCCAGAATCCCTGAGGCAGCCATGCCGGCTATGGTCTCTTTATGACTTGTGGACTTCAACTCCCAGAATCCCTGAGGCAGCCATGCCGGCTGTGGCCCCTTTATCTCTTGTGGACTTCAACTCCCAGAATCCCTGAGGCAGCCATGCCGGCTGTGGCCTCTTTATCACTTGTGGACTTCAACTCCCAGAATCCCTGAGGCAGCCATGCCCGCTATGGTCTCTTTATCACTTGTGGACTTCAACTCCCAGAATTCCAGGAATTCTGGGAGTCTAAATCCACAAGTTATTAAAGGGCCATCGTTCCCCACCTCTGGCCTAGACTGAGGGGACTGCAGGATAGACGGCACACCAAAACCAACTTTGCATTTTCAGCTCCATCCCTTCTATAGACATTCTATTTACTTATTATTTTCAAGCAGTCCTCGACTTACGACGTTTTCTTTAATGACCGTTCAAAGTGACAATGGCACTGAAAAGAGTGACTTAGGTCACGTTTCACACTTGTGACCTTTGCCAGCGTCCCCCACCGTCGAAATTCAGGCACTTGGCAATGGGCTCATATCTATGACGATTGCAGTGCCCCGGAGTCACATGATCCCCCTTTATGAGCTTCCGACAAGCATAGTCAAATGAAGGATAATAATTCAAGGTTTTTTTTAAGTTTTATTTTTTTTTAGAATAGAATATTAGGATGGAATGGGATGGGGTAGAATAGAATAGAAAAGAAAATGTGGAATGGAATGGAGTAGAGTGGAATGGAATGGAATAGAAAATATGGAACAGAATAGAATGGAATAGAATAGAATAGAATAGAATAAGGAAGGGAAGGGAATAGAATATAAGGATAGGATGGGATGGGATGGGGTAGAGTAGAATAGAATAGAAAAGAAAATATGGAATGGAATAGAGTAGAGTGGAATGGAATAGAATAGAAAATATGGAATGGAATAGAAAATATGGAACGGAATAGAATGGAATGGAATAGAATGGAAGAGAATAGAATAAGGAAGAGAAGGGAATAGAATATAAGGATGGGATGGGATGGGGTAGAATATAATAGAAAAGAAAATATGGAATAGAATGGAAATGGAGTAGAGTAGAGTGGAATGGAATGGAATAGAATAGAATAAGGAAGGGGAAAGGAAGGGAATAGAATATAAGGATAGGATAGGATGGGATGGGGTAGAATATAATAGAAAAGAAAATGTGGAATGGAATGGAGTAGAGTAGAGTGGAATGGAATAGAATACAATATTAGGATAGGATGGGATGGGGTAGAATATATCACAAAAGAAACTATGGAATGGAGTGGAGTGGAATGGGAAGAGATAGAATAGAATAGCAATAGCAATAGCAGTAGACTTATATACCGCTTCATAGGCCTTTCAGGCCTCTCTAAGCGGTTTACAGAGAGTCAGCATATTGCCCCCAACAATCTGGGTCCTCATTTTACCCACCTCGGAAGGATGGAAGGCTGAGTCAACCCTGAGCCGGTGAGATTTGAACCGCTGACCTGCTGATCTAGCAGTAGCCTGCAGTGCTGCATTTAACCACTGCGCCACCTTGGCTAGAATAGAATAGAATAGAATAGAATAAGGAAGGCAAGGGAAAGGAAGGAAATAGAATATAAGGATAGGATGGGATGGGGTAGAATACAATAGAAAATATGGAACGGAATGGAGTAGAGTAGAGCAGTGTTTTTCAACCTTGGCAACTTGAAGATGTCCGGACTTCAACTCCCAGAATTCCCCAGCCAGCATTCGCTGGCTGGGGAATTCTGGGAGTTGAAGTCTGGACATCTTCAAGTTGCCAAGGTTGAAAAACACTGGAGTAGAGTACAATAGAATATGGAATATGGAATGGAATAGAATTTTGGTTTTTCCCCTTACCTTCTTATAGGAAGGAAGCCAAACCTCCTTACAACTCCTTCAAAGTCACATAGCGAAGGAATCCGGATGGAAAGGAAGAATAAATAAATCGGAGGAGGCAGATGGAACTCCGTTCCCCATCTTCCTTGACATCAAGGTTAATGGAATTCAAAGCCTTGAGAGATTGGAGCAGAAAATCTGCAGGAATTGATTTCCAAATGGCCCCCGCTGACATGCCTCCATTTCCGTCACCCGAGAGTCACGGCTTCCCCCCCACCACCACCCCTGAGTTATTTCTTACTACGGTCACCTTCCCTGACATCCAAAGGGCTCCTTCCACGCGCTTTCAGGAGAAGATTGTGCTCAGGGGAAGTGGCCGACGGAGTACGGCCCGGGGAAGGAGGACAAACCGTGCCACGGAACAGATGGGCCCGCGGGTGGGATTTCTCTCTCCCGAGCCCAATTACTGGGGGTGCTCTGACCTGGGTTTCCCCAGCAGCACAGAGCCTCGTCCTCGTCCTGATAAGGAAGAGCCAAGGTGGCGCAGTGGTTAGAGTGCAGTACTGCAGGCCACTTCAGCCGACTGTTATCTGCAGTTCGGCGGTTCAAATCTCACCGGCTCAGGGTTGACTCAGCCTTCCATCCTTCCGAGGTGGGTGAAATGAGGACCCAGACTGTTGTTGGGGGCAATATGCTGACTCTGTAAAACCGCTTAGAGTGGGCTGAAAGCCCTATGAAGCGGTATATAAGTCTAATTGCTATTGCTAACTGCTATTGCTATAAACCTCTTTTATTTAATTGACAGTCAATTCCTCTCCACCAAAGTCTTTCCTCTCCCAGAGTCTTTCAAGGTAGTTCACAATTACCGAACTTTCTCAGTCTTGGAGAGCAGACAGGCCGATATCTTTCCGACGCTGCAATACTTACCCATCTTTACCTTAGTAAGGTTGACAAACACTGGACTAGATCCTCTGATCAGAGCAGGGGGTTGGATTCAGCCAGTTCGGACTGGTTTGGGTGAACTGGATGCTAATTTTATATCTCGTTCGCCGAACCGGTTTTTGCAAGCAGTGGCTGGCCCTTCGAACACTCTTCAAGGGCAGCCCCATGTAGAGCGCATTACAATAATCCAGTCTTGAGGTCACAAGGGCGTGAGTGACTGTCTGAAGGGCCTCCCGATCCAGGTAGGGTCGCAATTGGTGCACCAGGCGGACCTGGGCAAAGGCCCCCCTGGTCACAGCCAACAGATGATGTTCTAACATCAGCTGCGGATCCAGGAGGACTCCCAAATTGTGAGCCCTCTCTGAGGGGCGTATAATTTCACCCCCCAGCCTGAGAGATGGAACAGTTAGCCAATCTGGCTAACCTGGCTGTGCCGGCAGGCCTGGGGTTGATGAGTTCCCCTCCCCTCTCGACTTGTATAGTTGTATGACTCTTGTGTATTTTAATCACGTGTATTGTGTTTTATGTTCCCTTTTCCCCCCTTTGAGTTGTTTGCCGCCCTGAGTCCCTCCCGGAGAAGGGCGGCATACAAATAAACTAAATCTTAATCTTAATCTTTGGGAGGGAACATCAGAAGCCAAATACAAAATAAGGAGGGAGCAGAGGAGAGAGGAGTGGAGAGAAGAAGAAAGCAAAGGAGAAAAGAAGGGGAGAGAAGAAAAGGAAAGAAGGAAATATAAAATAAGAAGAAAGGAGGAGAAGAGAAGAGAAGGAGTCACTTTAGTGCAGTGGTGTAGGAACTGTAAGGGTGAGTTCTAGTCCAACTTTAGGCATGAACACTGACTGGGTGATTTTGGGCCCATTACTAGGAGACTGTGAGTTCTAGTCTTGGCTTAGGCAGGAAAGCTGGCTGGGTGGTGATGAGCCAATCACCAGGGAACTGAGAGTTCTAGTCCCACATTAGGCATGAAAGTCAGCTGGGTAACCTTGGGCCAATCACCAGGAGATGGGAGTTCTAGTCCCTTCTTAACCACAAAAGCCAGCTGCATCACTTTGAGACAATCATTCAGCCCAACCAACCTCACAGGGCTGTTATTGTGGGGAAAGTAGGAAGAAGAAGGAGCATTAGGTATCTTTGCTACCCTGAGTTGTCTATAAAAAAATCAAGATGGAATAAAAATAAATAAATGAGCAATAAAAGGTAAAGGTTCCCATTGCACATGCGTGCTAGTCGTTCCCCACTCTAGGGGGCAGTTCTCATCTCTATTTCAAAGCCAAAGAGCCAGCGCTGTCCGAAGAGGTCTCCGTGGTCATGTGTCCGGCATGATTCAACGCCGAAGGGACACGGAATGCTGTTCCCTTCCCACCAAAGGTGGTCCCTGTTTTTCTACTTGCATTTTTTACTTGCTTTCGAACTGCTAGGTTGGCAGAAGCTGGGACAAGTCACGGGAGCTCACTCCGTTACGCGGCGCTGGGGATTCGAACCGCTGAACTCCCGACCTTTCTGATCGACAAGCTCAGCATCTTAGCCACTGAGCCACCATGTCCCAGATAGATAGATAGATAGATAGATAGATAGATAGATAGATAGATAGATAGATAGATAGATAGATAGATAGATAGATAGATAGAAGATGATAGACAGGTAGACAGATAGAGAGATAGAAGAGAGAGAGGAAGAGAGAGAGATGATAGACAGATAGATAAAATGATAGAATGATAAATAGATAGATAGGTATATAGACAGACAGATAGACAGAGATGAGAGAGGAAGATGAGACAGATAGAGAAACAGATCGATAGTTTCAAAGCCGGAGAGCTAGCGCTGTCCAAAGACGTCTCCGTGGTCATGTGGCCAGCATGACTCAACGCCGAAGGCGCACGGAACGCTGTTCCCTTCCCACCAAAGATGGTCCCTGTTTTTCTACTTGCATTTTTTTACCTGCTTTCGAACTGCTAGGTTGGCAGAAGCTGGGACAAGTCACGGGAGCTCACTCCGTTACGCGGCGCTAGGGATTCGAACCGCCGAACTGCCGACCTTTCTCATTGACAAGCTCAGCGTCTCAGCCACTGAATCATCGCGTCCCCCCCCCAAAATGAGCAATAACGCAGTTTTAAAAGTTGGGGGAAACGGGTGTGTGCCCCCCATGGGCCTGATCGGTTGTGCGATCAACAGTCGCCAAACTTCCCGAGAGCTGTTTTGCGAAATACATACACCCAAGCTGGCATTGTGCGCATTGTGAGATCGGGGAAAATAACCCGGAGTGCAAAATCAATTCATAGGCCGATGATTATGCGAACAGATGCAATCCCAAATTACAGAAAGCTGTTTTTTGCTTACGCGCAGAGTTTTGGGAGACACAACTCGGGGTGGGGAGAAAAAAATCACAATATTTTTTTTCTTCTTCAAGATGGGTGTGTGGGAAATAAAGAACCACTAGCCCCCTTTCCCCCATCTGTCCCGTGGCTGCTAGCCGAGAGATAAAACATCTGGAGCTGAAGTCCAAACAATAATAATTAGAATTATTGTTCTCCTTCAGAATGGCGAATAAGCTAAGGATTGGACTTCCCATTCAGCGGAGCACTTCTGGGTAATTGTAGATTGCCTTGTGTTTTTCCCCCCCTCGATAATTACTGGTTTGTGCCAGCGTGAAATATATGCCTTTTTTTTTTTTTTTTGCAAACGCAAGCTATTTTCCTATTTTGCATCGCTGTGCTCAAATATTTGGATGGACGATTGAGATCGGACTTTCTTTTCAAGTTCTACTTTTCTCCTTGCAATGGAGCAGAAAAGATTTGTTATTTCCGGCCGGAAATGCGCACTGATAGTCCTCGATTTATTATAGTTCATTTAGAATAGAATAGAATAGAATAGAATAGAATAGAATAGAATAGAGTAGAGTAGAGTAGAGTAGAGTAGGGTAGGGTAGAGTAGAATAACAGAGTTGGAAGGGACCTTGGAGGTCTTCTAGTCCAACCTCGTGCTTAGTTAGGAAACCTTACACCATTTCAGACAAATGGCTATCCAAAATCATCTTAAAAACCTCCAGTGTTGGGGCATTCACAACTTCTGGAGGCAAATTCTGTTCCACTGATTAATTGTTCTAACTCTCAGGAAATTTCTCCTCAGTTCTGAGTTGCTTCTCTCCTTGATTAGTTTCCACCCATTGCTTCCTGTTCTGCCCTCAGGTGCCTTGGACAATAGTTTGACTCCCTCTTCTTTGGGGCAACCCCTGAGATATTGGAAGACTGCTATCACTGTCAAATTATTCACTAAGGCTGCCTTACTATTAGTCTTCTCATCCTTCCTATCCCCCCATCTCCTCCCACTTATGACTGCAGGACTGTAACTTGTTGCTTTTTCCTTAAGATTTATATTGATATTGATTGTTTCCTGATTGCTCATTTGCACCCTATGACTATCGTTAAGTGTTGCACCTTATGATTCTTAATGAATGTATCTTGTCTTTTTATGTATCTGTATCTGTAGCAAAGACTGTAGCAAATCTGTACCAAAGACAAATTCCTTGTGTGTCCGCTTACCCAATAAAAGAATTCTATTCTATTCTATTTTATTCTATTCCATTCTATATTTTCTACTCTGTTCTGTTCTGTTCTAATCCTATCATGTCTCCCCTAGTCCTTCTTTTCATTAAACTAGACCTACCCAGTTCCTGCAACCGTTCTTCCTATGTTTCAGCCTCCAGTCCCCTAATCCTTTTTGTTGCTCTTCTCTGCACTCTTTCCAGAGTCTCCACATCTTTTTTACATCGTGGCGACCAAAACTGAATGCAGGATTCCAAGTGTGGCTTTACCAAGGCATTATAAAGTGGCGTGACCCGTCAAAACCGCGCCCGATTAAACCACGTCGCTGACGTCATCAACAGGGCGACAACAGCCAGCGCAGAGAAAGAAGGGTGCTTTAAATAGCGCTTTGCAAGCAAGCCGATTCAACTTAAGGTAAGGGTTAGCTTTAGGGTTAGGTTAAGGGTTAGGGTCAGGTTTAGGGTTAGGTTAAGGGTTAGGGTTAGGTTAAGGGTTAGGTTTAGGGTTAGGTTAAGGGTTAGGTTTAGGGTTGGGTTTAGGATTAGGTTTAGGGGGGTTAGGTTTAGGTTTAGGTGTTAATTTTTGGTTTAGGGTTTACATCGTGCTTCTGTCTCTGCGCTGTTGTCGCCCTGTTGATGACGTCAGCGACGCGGTTCAGTCGGGCGCGGTTTAGTCGAGCGCGGTTTTGTGGTGGAACCGTAAAGTGGTATTAACCACTATTTAGTGACTGTCCAAAGTTATAATAGCATCGAAAAAAGCAACTTACGACTGTTGTTTTTAACACTTAGGACAGTCGCATCATCTCCATGGTGACAAGATCAAAATTCAGATCCTTGGCAACCGACTCATATTTATGACGGTTGCAGTCTCCCGGGGTCATATGTGATACTCCCTTTTGCAACCGCCGGACAAGCAGCGTGGAAACCAGATTCATCGAACAACCATGTGACTGACTTAACAGCCGCAGCGATTCACTTAACGACTGCGGCAAGGAAGGTCGTAAAAACGGAGCCATATCCACTTCACAAACTGCCTGAATTGGGGGCTCCGTTGTGATCGTAACTCGAGGACCCGCCGGAGGCCTTTAAATCCCGCTCAGCCATGGATCACTCAGACAAATCTGACGGATGATGCAGAACCTTTTATTACAAAAATATCTTGCAAGCGAAAAAAAAAAAGAAGAAGAAACCGAACCGAAACAGGAAAATAATAATTATTAAGGTGCAAATTCATACAAACACGTACTTTTCTGATCCACGACAAATATATCCCAACGACTCCAATAACGCCTCCCCTCCCTCCCCTCCCTGGCCTTCGTTCCATTATCCTTCCTGCAAAACTGAGGCCAAGCACTGAGGCAACTTCACAATCGGAGCGGGACGCTCGCCGTCGTTTGGACTTCGTTTCCCATAATCCCTTTAGCTGTGGAGGGTGGAATTCTGGGAACTGAAATCCAAGGCAGGTGGGTGAAGGTTTATTCTACGTCGGGGATGTGCAGCCTGGACAACTTTTAAGACTCGTGGACTTCAAGTCCCAGAATTCCTCAGACGGCCATACTTTTTAAGGCTTGTGGACTTCAGCTCCCAGAATTCAGCTGCCGGATGGTGGAATTCTGGGAGCTGAAGTCCACAAATCGTTAAAGTCCCCGACGTTGGACATCCCTGCTCTACACAATCACTAATCACATCCCCATTCCCTGGCTTTGCAGAAGATTGGACAATCGTTGTCACTACGGGAGCGCTTGTAATTTAAAGCAGGCAAACAGCCGGTGTGAGATCTCCACCATGCTGGTGTGTCCGTCCCAAATGGCACCAGCGAGTCAACCCTAAAGGGCCACCGACCTCCTCCTCCGTGGTGTCCATGAGCCTACAAGCATCGCAACTGGCTTTGTCCCCCACTCCAGTTGTGGCACAGCCCGGGGGAGTGAGAATTCAGAGCTGAGCTGGATGAGACAGATAGAGAAGGGGAGGTGGAACGAAAGAGCCAAGCTTCAGTAGCTTGCCCAAAGGAACATCTACATTGGCTTTGAGGGACCTGCCAACCCTTGTCCTTCCCAAAGGACGTTCCATCCTTTTGTCCTTCCCAAACAGGGATGGAGGAATGGAGGCCTTCAGATGTTGCAGAACTACAACGCGAGAAGGGGACCTCCCGGGAGATGTAGTTCCTCAAGGTCTGGAGGGCCTTAAGTTCTCACCTAACTTGGTCTTCGCAACCTAGAAAGGTCCGTGGGGCCCAGATCCCCGAATTCCATTCTCACATCTCCCCTTTGAGATCCTTAATGCAGGTACGACTTCTCCCGTAGAGTTTTAAGAAAAAGCAAGGACTTCAGCAGTATCTGGACCCTCAAATCCCCTTCCCCGCTTGGCTCTACCTGGTGAACCTCCAAGGGAGGGTCAACTCCAGGGCTCTGAGATGTGACCTTGAATGAGCTACGTGGTGAAAAGAGGCTGTCCAAGATGAAGATGGCCTTCACAGCCTTTGATGGAGAGCCAGCCAAAAGCAGCAGAGGACAGGGGGGAGAAGGTGAGGGATCTTCTGCTTTGGAAGTAATGCCAGATCCCTCACAGTGGTCCCATTTTCCCTTCCCTGGGACCTCTTGAGATCTTCTTGGGTGCTCAAGATGGACATTGGTTGCAAGATGGACACGGGCATGTTGGAAGACATCCCTTCTGCTTCCCTCCATCCTTCCATGTCCACCAAAATTGCCAGTTAGCCCCTAAACATTATAGTAAGGAGGTATAAAAACAAGAAGGACCATCAAGAAGAATTTTGGTTACTGGTAGCAAGAGCCACAGAAAGTTGGTTGTGGAGGTTCAGAGCAGCCTTCCCTCAGCTGGGCAACTTCTCAAGAAGTTGGGGCTACAGATCCCATCCTCACCATCTGGAGGGCCTCAGGCCTGGGAAGGCCCAACCTTTGACGTGGACTTCTTCTTCTTCTTCCCCAACGCTCAGGCCCTTCCCTTATTTTCTCTTTTCACACTAGTGCTAAGTACACAGTACTACACTCACTTACAAAGAACGTACACAAATATTGGTATTTTAGTCGTAAAAGGAGTACACGGTTATAATGTGGAACAGTCACCGTCGGCCAGTGCAGCAGCATCTCGTGAGGCCCACCATCCCCTGCCGAAACCCGTAAGGTTGGCAAAACGGACCTCCATTTTTTAGGGACTGTCTTCTCTCCTTCCCTCACTCTGATTCAACTGCACTTCCAGAATTGAAAAAATTAAAATAATGAGTGACTTAAAGAAGACGGGGGAAAGAAAAATCAGCTCCACAGATCTGACGGGTTCGGAAGTGAAGAAGGGGATGGGTTGGGGTCTCCCTAAAGAGACATCCGGCCAAGCCACGTGGAGGCCCTGGTCCTCTCAGTTCATCTGGAGATGTTTCCCGAAACTCCATCCACTTGGGAGGAGATCAAGAAGACCCCCAACCAACAGCCCTCTCCTCCCAAAGGCCTCATCCTTGCTATCAAGGTCAACCGTTGTCCTTCTCGACACCCATCGGATGAATTCATGAGGGAAGGTCTACGGTGGGGCTACAGAGAAGACACAGGGATGCTGTAGACCAGTGGTCTCCAACCTTGGCAACTTTAAGACCTGTGGACTTCAACTCCCAGAGTTCCTCAGCCAGCAAAGCTGGCTGAGGAACTCTGGGAGTTGAAGTCCACAAGTCTTAAAGTTGCCAAGGTTGGAGACCACTGCTGTAGACCAAGGTTGGTCCACATTTTAAGACAGGTGGACTTCAACTCCCAGAATTCCCCAGCCAGCCACGCTCTGGTTTAAATCTCCGGGTTTCAATCCTCAACTATCATGCCGTTTCTCTCCCCCGCTCCTTTCAAATGAAGTTTTAAGACCGCGAGAGGGTGGGGAATTCTGGGAGTTGAAGTCCACAAGTCTCAAAAGTGGCCACGCTTGGAGACCTCTGCTGTAGAACCTATCTTCTTGGAGGCAGGTGGCCTTTTCCACGAGGACGGTGGAAAGAGAAGGGTGGGCCACCTTTCCGAAACACACCCACCCACCCACAAACACGCACGCACGCACAGATCTTTACCGTTAAAGGAGCTACTCTTAGCTTACTACGGGAGAAGGCTAGTAACGGAGATCGTGGATGGGTCAGGAACTCAAGCGAGTGAGGTTCCTAATTTCCTAAGGCCCGAATGGACCACCGAGGTTGCATCACGTGGTCTGTGGCCTCCCCTAAACGAGAAGTCCTTAAGGGAAGAAGTGCTGATTTAAAAAAAAGAAGAAGAAAAAGAAGAAGAAGAGATGGACGCTGCTTTTTCTACGGATTGTGGCCTTGCCAGCAAAAGCCTGACAGAAGCTAACTCAGCTGAAGGAGGCACGTCTCCTCAAAGGAGAAACCGAGGAAGTATCTGCGGGTTAGAGTAAAAGAAAGTGAAAGTAGACACCATCTTGGCCAAAAATGGAGACTTCCTCTTGCCCAGACGCACCGGGGAAGCCGTCGTCGTCATCGTCCTCCTGACCTCGGAAGGGAACCACAGGGCCCAACCCTGAAGTTGGTTTCAGTTTTAGGGGTGAGCTGGGGCCACCGAACGGAGGGAGGAATCTCAAGGTGGCATCTCAGCAGCTTGGGGACCTCCACGGCCAACGAGGAGAGCTTCCATCAAGGGAAGAGCCAGACACGGCAACCAGCCTGCACCCACACACAGGCCTCTCGTGGTCTGTTTGTCCTTGGGCGAGGTGGGGTGTGTGTGTGTATGGGGGAGGCGTGTGGTTGACGAAGTATGAGGAAGAGAGAGCGGAGGTGCTCGGGGTGAGAAAAGCCGTGTTAGATCCGTCGTGAGGCCTTCCGTCCGCTCGGGCGAGCAGGGAAAGAAGACGCTCCCAAAATAAAACGCACATAAACCAGGACGCAGCCGGTGAGTAGCACCAAACAGTTTCCAAGGGATTCCCGCCGAGACCTGGGAGGAGCACGACACCGAGAGTCCGAGCCCTAGCAGAAGATGTCCCCCAACCCGCTTGGTTCAGAGATCCTTGGAGCGCCTAAGATGGCTGCCTCCTCTTCCTCTCCGTCACTTATTCTGCACCTGGACGCTGGCGTACTCCGAACCGGCTTCCTCGGCCTTCGGCGCCGGCCGTTTCGGCGCTTTGTTCAGCTGGACCATATCCAAGTCCGCGTAGGTTACGTTGTCGTCATTGGGCAAAGGCTGCACCGCCTGGAGGGTGGCGTACTCCGACTGCAGGGGGCTTTCCACCCCCGGGACGGGTCTCTTCTGGACTACCTTTTCGAAGTTTAGGTCTGCGTAGGCCACGTTGTTGGGATCGGTGTCCTAAGCGGGGCAGCCGCGGGAAAGGGAGGGAAGTGGGGAGCGGGGAAGGGAGGGATGGGAAGAGAAAAAGAGACATTCTATTATTATTTTTCTTTAAATAATAGGATGGATTCTGATAGAAGGGAATTACTCGGGGTTGAACTGAGGTGGTTCTGGGTGCTCTCTGAGCTTGGTGGTTTTCTTGCAAACGTTTCATGACCCAACTAGATAATATCATCAGTGCTAGAAGGGAGTGGGGTTTACAGAGAGGAGGAGGAGGAAGAAGAGGGGGAGAGCTGTGGGGATCCCTGGTGCTCTCTGAGCTAAGGTGGTTTTCTTGCAGACAATTCATGACCCAACTAGGTAACATCATCAGTGCTAGAAGGGAGTGGGGTGAAGAGGAGGAGGGGGAGGAAGAGGAGGAGGAGGAGGAGGAGGAGGAGGAGGAGGAGGAGGAGGAGGAGGAGGAGGAGGAGGAGGAGGAGGAGGAGAACTGTGGGGATCCCTGGTGCTCTCTGAGCTTGGTGGTTTTCTTGCAGACCTTCCATGACCCAACTAGGTAACATCATCAGTGCTAGAAGGGAGTGGAGGAGAAGGGAAGGAGGAACAGGAATAACAGAACAACAAAGTTGGAAAGGACCTTGGAGGTCTTCTAGTCCAACCCCATGCTCAAGCAGGAAACCCTATACAGTTTTAGATAAATGGTTGTCCAATCTCTTCTTAAAAACCTCCAGTGTTGGAGCATTCACAACTTCTGGAGGCCAGTTGTTCCACTGGTTAATTGATCTCACTGCCAGGAAATTCCTCCTCAGTTCTAAGTTGCTTCTCTCCTTGATTAGTTTCCACCCATTGCTTCTTGTTCTACCCTCAGATGCCTTGGAGAATAGCTTGACTCCCTCTTCTTTGTGGCAACCCCTCAGATATTGGAAGACTGCCATCATGTCTCCCCTGGTCCTTCTTTTAATTCAACTAGACATCCCCAGTTCCTGCAACCGTTCTTCATATGTTTTAGCCTCCAGTCCCCTAATCCTCTTTGTTGCTCTTCTCTGCACTCTTTCCAGAGTCTCCATATCTTTTTTGTACTATGGCAACCAAAATTGGATGCAATATTCCAAATGTGGTCTTACCACACCTGGAAAAGGACTGTGGGGTCCTTCAAACTCTCTGAGCTTGGTTGTTTTCTTGCAGACGTTTCATTACCCAACCAGGTAACATCATCAGTGCTACCAGGGAGTGGGGTTTGTGGTGAGGAGGAGCACTGTGGGGTCCTTGAGGCTCTCTGAACTTGGTTGTTTTCTTGCAGATGTTTCGTTACCAAACTAGGTAACATTATCAGTGCTAGAAGGAGATTTGTCATCTGTGTCTATCCACCTCCTCCTCCTCTTCTTCCTCCTCTCTCCCTTCTCTTTCTCCTTCTCTGCAAACCTCCCTCCCTTCTAGCACTGATGATGTTACCTAGTTGGGTCATGAAACATCTGCAATAAAACAACCTAAGCAACCAATCTCAGAAAACACAAGCAAAGAGTTGTGGAATTCTGGGAGTTGTAGTCCTGCCATCTTAAAATGGCTACGGTTGAGAAACTCTGCTATAAATCTATCTATCTATCTATCTATCTATCTATCTATCTATCTATCTATCTATCTATCTATCTATCTATCTATCTATCTATCTATCATCTCTCTCTCTCTCTCTCTATCTATCTCTATCTATCATCTATCTATCTATCTATCTATCTATCTATCTATCTATCTATCTATCTATCATCTCTCTCTCTCTCTCTCTCTCTCTCTCTCTCTCTCTATCTATCTATCATCTATCTATCTATCTATCTATCTATCTATCTATCTATCTATCTATCTATCATCTATCTATCTATCTATCTATCTATCATCTATCTATCTATCTATCTATCATCTATCTATCTATCTATCATCTCTCTCTCTCTCTCTATCTATCTATCTATCTATCTATCTCTCTATCTCTCTATCTCTCTATCTCTCTATCTATCATCTATCTATCTATCTATCTATCTATCATCTATCTATCTATCTATCTATCATCTATCTATCTATCTATCTATCATCTATCTATCTATCTATCTATCTATCTATCTATCTATCTATCTATCTATCTATCTATCATCTATCTATCTATCTATCTATCTATCATCTCTCTCTCTCTCTCTCTCTATCTATCTATCTATCTATCTATCTATCATCTATCATCTATCTATCTCTCTATCTCTCTATCTCTCTATCTCTCTATCTCTCTATCTATCATCTATCTATCTATCTATCTATCTATCTATCTATCTATCTATCTATCATCTCTCTCTCTCTCTCTCTCTCTCTCTCTCTATCTATCATCTATCTATCTATCTATCATCTATCTATCTATCTATCATCTATCTATCTATCTATCATCTATCTATCTATCTATCTATCTATCATCTATTTATCTATCTATCTATCTATCTATCTATCTATCATCTATCTATCTATCTATCTATCTATCTATCATCTATCATCTATCTATCTATCTATCTCTCTATCTCTCTATCTCTCTATCTCTCTATCTCTCTATCTCTCTATCTATCATCTATCTATCTATCTATCTATCTATCATCTATCTATCTATCTATCTATCTATCTATCTATCTATCTATCATCTCTCTCTCTCTCTCTCTCTCTCTATCTATCTATCTATCATCTATCATCTATCTATCTATCTATCTATCTATCTATCTATCTATCTATCTATCTATCTATCTATCTCTATCTCTCTATCTCTCTATCTCTCTATCTCTCTATCTATCATCTATATCTATCTATCTATCAATCTATCTATCTATCTATCTCTATCTATCTATCATCTATCTATCTATCTATCTATCTATCTATCTATCTATCTATCTATCTATCTATCTATCTATCATATCTGTCTATCTATCATTATGTATCTATCTATGTATCTATCTATCATCTATCTATCTATCTATCTATCTATCTATCTATCTATCTATCATCTATCTATCTATCTATCTATCTATCTATCTATCTATCTATCTATCTATCTATCTATCTATCTGCGTCCTTTTTTAACTTTGTGTGTCCTATTGTTTTTAAGTTCTTTTAATTTCTTTTTATTCTGTAAGCCGCCCGGAGTCCTTCGGGATTGGGCGGCATAGAAACCTAATAAATTCAATTCAATTCAAATATCTATCTATCTATCATCTATCTAAATGCCAAGTACCACTCACTCATCACGAAATCTCCAGAACCGTAAAGCCTACAACCTTGAAATTTGGCACGTACAGTTATGTTCCTCTTGGCTTCTAGGTACTCGCTAAGAAAGGATTATTCGAAATGACCGTCAGATCATTAGTATTTCTTATACAGTAAATCACACGCTCTGATGCTAAGGAGTTCTACTCCCCCTCCCCACCTGAAAAGAACTCTGTTCCAACTGCCAGTTGCCTCACATTCCGTTACCTCAGTTCAAACTGGCTGACGCTCCACTCCTTCACTCAGGAGCAGTCTGGAGCTCCTTACAGTACTAAACATCAGTACCTCACCAAAATGTCTACGCCTTCCATCTACGGAACGGCTTCCGGACTCAAGGCGGCGGGAGCGATATTCCCTTAGGTGTTTCAATCACCGACCACCACTGAGCCAACGGATTGTGAACACTCCTTCCCTCAGGAGTTGTCTGGAGCTCCTTACAGTACTAAAAGTCGGTACCTCATCACAATGTCTACACCTCTGTGTTTCAATCACCGACCAACCACTGAGCGAACGGATCAAACCGGAGTGAACTGGATGTTTCCTGCATTCCCGATCACATAGTTTTGTTGCAAAGCCCGAGTAGCAATAGCAATAGCAATAGCAGTTAGACTTATATACCGCTTCATAGGGCTTTCAGCCCTCTCTAAGCGGTTTACAGAGTCAGCATATTGCCCCCAACAACAATCTGGGTCCTCATTTTACCCACCTCGGAAGGATGGAAGGCTGAGTCAACCCTGAGCCGGTGAGATTTGAACAGCCGAACTGCAGAACTGCAGTCAGCTGAAGTAGCCTGCAGTGCTGCATTTAACCACTGCGCCACCTCGGCTCTTCTCAGCTGGTCCTCAAATATAATGCAAGTTCTCTCCTCGCTCCTTTTAAATTAAGATCTTAACACCAACCAGCTTCAATCTGTCTACCCTTGGTAGAATCCACGTTTTCTTAGTGGGCAAATGGATAAACAACATATGGCTAAAAAAAAGAGGCGTAAATCTGGAGGGACTGCAATTCTAATTCTGCCACCTTCCCGCTAAGTGAGCTTGCTTTCGAATGGGGACTGTGTGTGTGTGTGTGTGTGTGTGTGTGTGTGTGTGTGTGTGTTTGCTCACCTAGGCACATTTCCCACCATGCCTTGTGTTAGGAATATTCTCACTGTCAGGAAATGTCTCCTGCGTTATAAGTTGCTTCTCTCCTTGATTAGTTTCCACCCATTGCTTCTTGTCCTGTCCTCGGGTGCCTTGGAGAATAGCTTGACTCCCTCTTCTTTGGGGCAGCCCCTCAAATGCTGGAATGCGGCTATCATCTCACCCCTGGTCCTTTGTTTCTCTAGGCTAGACATACCAAACTCCCTCAATCGTTCAACTGAATTGAGAAGAGGAGGTAGGGCCACCACTTGTCTGAAATGGTACAAGGTTCTCCTGCTTGAGCAGGGGGTCAGACTAGAAGACCTCCAGCATCCCTTCCAACTCTGTTACCCTGTGGTTCGGTTCTCCAAAGCCCCTGAAGGCAGGACGAGAAGCAATGGATGGGAACTAATGAAGGAGAGAAGCAAACCGGAACTAAGGAGAAACTTCCTAACAGTGAGGACAATGAACAAGTGGGATAGAAGTTGCCACCAGAACTCATGGATGGCCCATCACTGGAGGTTTTTAAGAAGAGATAGTCATTTGTCTGAAATGGTGGAGGGTCTCCCGCTTGAGCAGGGGGGGTGTCAGACTAGATGACCTCTAAGGTCCCTTCTAACTCTGTTATTCCTATTCCTGAATCTCCTCCTCCTCCACCACCCCTTCTGCATTGATGATGTTACCTAGTTGGGCATTAAAACGTGTTCAAGAAAACCACCGAGCTCAGAGAACACCAAGGAACGCCTCCCCCTCCCCAGTTCAACCCTCTTCTGATATAGGGTCTCCTGCTTGAGCAGGGGGGTGGACTAGAAGACCTCTAAGGTCCCTTCCAACTCTGTTATTCCTGCTCCTGAATCTCCTCCGCCTCCACCACCTTCTTCTGCATTGATGATGTTACCTAGTTGGGCATTAAAACGTCTTCAAGAAAACCACCGAGCTCAGAGAACACCAAGGAACGCCCCCCCCCCACCCCCAGTCCAACCCTCTTCTGATATAGGGTCTCCTGCTTGAGCACTGGGATGGACTAGAAGACCTCTAAGGCCCCTTCCAACTCTGTTATTCCTGCTTCTGCATTGATGATGTTACCTAGTTGGGCATTAAAACATCTTCAAGAAAACCACCGAGCTCAGAGAACACCAAGGAACACCCCCCCCTCCCCAGTTCAACCCTCTTCTGATATAGGGTCTCCTGCTTGAGCAGGGGGGTGGACTAGAAGACCTCTAAGGCCCCTTCCAACTCTGTTATTCCTGCTCCTGAATCTCCTCCGCCTCCACCACCTTCTTCTGCATTGATGATGTTACCTAGTTGGGTATTAAAACGTCTTCAAGAAAACCAGCGAGCTCAGATAATGCCACCCACCCACCCCAGTTTAACCCCGTGCTATTCTCTTTTGATATATAGGGTTCTCCTGCTTCAGCAGGGGGATGGACTAGAAGACCTCTAAGGTCCCTTCCGACTCAGTTATCCTGGTTCATCCTATGATTTCGCCTCCAGATCCCTTATGGTCATCTTTGTTGCTCTTCTCCGAGCCGAGGTGGCGCAGTGGTTAGAGTGCAGCACTGCAGGCTACTTCAGCTGACTGCTATCTGCAGTTCGGCGGTTCAAATCTCACCGGCTCAAGGTTGACTCAGCCTTCCATCCTTCCGAGGTGGGTAAAATGAGGACCCGGATTGTTGTTGGGGGCGATATGCTGAATCTGTAAACCGCTTAGAGAGGGCCGAAAGCCCTATGAAGCGGTATATAAGTCTAACTGCTATTGCTATTCTCTGCAGCCCCAGGAATGGATATCGGGGTGGGTGGGTTGGGGGGTGGGTGGGCCGGGCAGCTGTTCTGCAAACGATTCCAGCAGTTTTGAGTTTGTCTGCAGACAAAGCCAGTCAAGCCTCCATTGTGTGAGCCAAGTTGTCGCGGCTCCGTTTCCTGCAGACAGCTGCAGAGACGCACAACTGTCTAACCGGGACGGCGAGAAAGCAGTGACGGTACCAACCTCCCCCCCCCCAAACCCCCAGGCGGGGAGCTCAGTTGGCTCAGCAAAAATCGCACAATGGTGCCATTCAAAAGCCTCCCTCTAAAAATACGACTCGGGCTCGGCTCTTTTGCGCAGCTGGGCCTTTTCATAAAACCTTTTCGGGGAGACGGGAACGAAAGGGGGGAAAACAAAAAGGAAATAAAATAAAATTCGTACAGCCAGCAATCTTGTCAAAAGGGACGAAGTCTTCTCTTTTGTACGGTACAAGATCGAGTTTGGGGACGGGGTGGTGGAGGGAGGGAGGAAGGCTCGCTTCGGGGAAGGGGGGGAACCGCCCCCCCCTGCTTGTTGTTTTAAAAAAAACACACACACACCAAGTTTCTAGTCCTCGTGATGGAAATTCAAAGGGGCGGGGCTGGTTAAGCCCCTGAAAGCCTTCGTCTTTTAATTCATTTTTAACCTCCTTGAAGTAAAATTAAAGGTTCCTCTTGTACAGATGTGTTAGTCGTTCCCGACTCTAGGGGGCGGTGCTCAACTCCGTTTCAAAGCCGAAGAGCCAGCGCTGTCCGAAGACGTCTCTGTGGTCATGTGGCCGGCATGACTCAACGCCGAAGGCTCACAGAACGCTGTTCCCTTCCCACCAAAGGTGGTTCCTATTTTTCTACTTGCATTTTTTACGTGCTTTCGAACTGCTAGCTTGGCAGAAGCTGGGACAAGTCACGGGAGCTCACTGCGTTACGCGGCGTTAGGGATTCGAACCGCCGAACTGCCGACATTTCCGACCGACAAGCTCGGAGTCTTAGCCACTGAGCCATCGCGTCCCTACATGGCATAACCTCCTTCGCCTGTTTTTATATTTTAAATGTTTTTTTAAATATTTTAAATATTTCATTTGTACGCTGCCTAGAGTTCTTCTGTGAGGGGAGAGATAAATGGTTTTTTTTTTAAAAAAAGAATCAATATATAAAAATAAATGCTGCTGTTAAAAAAAAAAGCAAGTTTCTAGTCCTCGTTATGAAAATAACTACAAGGGTAACTTAGAAGCCCGGAGTAGCGATGGATAGTTATTTTGAAATACTAAATGCAGCATAACTTTTGGAGGCTTCCATGGTGCCCCAATTCTTCTTGGTCACAATTTTGTCACTCAATCTCGTCTTGCTTACAGGAAGTCCTCGAGTTACGACCGTAATTCAGCCCTACAATTTTGGTCCTGAATCACGATGGCCGTAAAGCAGATCACCATGGGACCATGCCTGATTTTACAACATGTACTGTGCTGGTCATTAAGCAAACACAGAAAGCTAAACCACAGTCGTTATGTGAGTGCCATTGTCGTTAAGCGAACCCATGGTTTACTATGGGGCGGTTTTGCTAAAAATACGGTAGGAACTCCACTTGTGGCAAAAATATCATAAATATTGGTTATTGAGTGCAGATAGTCCTCCGTTGACAAGAGTTCATTTAGTGACGGTTCAACGTTATCACATCACTGAAAAAAATGGCTTATGACAGTTTTTCCACACTTATGACAACTTGTAGTATCCTTGTGGTCACAAGACCAAAAATTTGGATGCTTGGCAACGGCTTCCTATTTATGACGGTTGCAGGGTCCCCTGGCCAATGGGGAAGCCAGAAACGTTGAGCTCCATTACGGTCGTAAGGTCGAGGACTACCTGTACGCAAAATGTAGTCATGTGACCTTGGGAGGCGGGGAAGGAAATGGATGTTGGAGCTTCAAATCCGGGTCAGTTTTGGAAATCTGAAGTACAAGTCAATTTACAACCACTCAAATTTTCGGTCGCTAAGGGAGACCCGTTGTGGCGTTGCGTTTTGCCCCATTTTACGACCTTTTGCCACTGTTGTTAAATGAATCACTGCAGTTAAGTTAGTGACGCGGTTGTTAAGGGAATCTGACTTCCCCATCGACTTCGCTTCGTTACAAAAGGGGATGGCGTGACCCCGGGACATTGCGACCGTCGTAAATACGAGTCCGTTGACAAGTGCCTCAATTTTGATCACCTGACCCTGGGGATGCTGCAGCGGTCGTAAGTCTGAAAAATGGTCGTAAGTCACCCTTTTCAGTGCCGTTGCAACCCGGGACGCTCACTAAAACGAACTGTTGAGGGTTACCTGTAATTTTGATCGGTTGCTAAGCAACCCGTCGTAAGCTGAGGACAAGATATCTTACGGCCAGCCACAAACTGTGAAACTCAATGTGGGGGAAAAAAACCATGATCCTAACTCACCCAACCATATTTTTTTTCTCTGCAGCCCAATTTGTGTCCTCTTTTCTAATTCCTGCTGCAAATTTTATCCGAAAAAGCTAATGCGGGGGGAAAAAAAATGAGGATTTGTCCAAATTTGGAACTTTTTAAGCCTGTTTCCCGTTTCGCCTGAAAACTCTGCTGAGTTGCAAAAAAGAGGAAGATTTTAAGCTGTAAAATGAAACTCCTATTTGGGGCATCGAAAGCAGCAAAAATAAGCGAGGATTTAAGATTATTCCTAGCTGGTGATGACGAATATTTCGAGAATTATTTTCCACACTGAAAGGAATCTTTTTGGGGCGTGCCTCGTTCCTTTATCTAGCTACTTCTGCTGTCCTCATCATTCCTGATTAACAGAATAACGGAAGACTTGGAAGGGACCTTGGAGGTCTTCTAGTCCAGCCCCCTGCTCAAGCGGGAGACCCTATACAGAATTACAGAATAACAGAGTTGGAAGGGACCTTGGAGGTCTTCTAGTCCAGCCCCCTGCTCAAGCAGGAGACCCTTACAGAATTACAGAATAACGGAGTTGGAAGGGATCTTGGAGGTCTTCTAGTCCAGCCCTCTGCTCAAGCAGGAGACCCTACACAGAATTACAGAATAACAGAGCTGGAAGGGACCTTGGAGGTCTTCTAGTCCAGCCCCCTGCTCAAGCGGGAGACCCTTACAGAATTACAGAGTTGGAAGGGACCTTGGAGGTCTTCTAGTCCAGCCACCTGCTCAAGCGGGAGACCCTTACAGATTAACAAAATAACAGAAGACTTGGAAGGGACCTTGGAGGTCTTCTAGTCCAGCCCCCTGCTCAAGCAGGAGACCCTTACAGAATTACAGAATAACGGAGTTGGAAGGGACCTTGCAGGTCTTCTAGTCCAGCCCCCTGCTCAAGCAGGAGACCCTACACAGAATTACAGAATAACAGAGTTGGAAGGGACCTTGGAGGTCTTCTAGTCCAGCCCCCTGCTCAAGCGGGAGACCCTACACAGAATTACAGAATAACAGAGCTGGAAGGGACCTTGGAGGTCTTCTAGTCCAGCCCCCTGCTCAAGCAGGAGACCCTTACAGAATTACAGAATAACAGAGTTGGAAGGGACCTTGGAGGTCTTCTAGTCCAGCCCCCTGCTCAAGCAGGAGACCCTACACAGAATTACAGAATAACAGAGCTGGAAGGGATCTTGGGGGTCTTCTAGTCCAGGCCCCTGCTCAAGCGGGAGACCCTTACAGATTTGCAGAATAACAGAAGACTTAGAAGGGACTTTGGAGGTCTCAGACATTTCATTACCCAACTAGGTAACATCACCAATGCAAGGGGGGGGAGGAGGAGTAGGGGGGAGGAGGAGGATGCGATTCAGGAACAGGAAAAACAGAATAACAGAGTTGGATCCTTGGAGATCTTCTAGTTCACCTCCTGCTCAAGCTTTATTTTCAGCTTGAAAATAAATGAGTATTTACGATGGCCTTCTTCTCTCCCCTTCTCTCCTCAGGCTTGCCCCACAGAAGTCTCTCCTCTCCTATCCCCCATCTCTCCCTCAGGCTTGCCCCACAGAGGCCTCTCCTATCTTCTCCCCTTCCTCAGTCTAACTCCCTAGCATCAAAGAGTTTTTCAGGTGGGGAGGGGGAGTAGAATGTCTAAACTGCCAGCCCGCAGTCCGGCTGAGTCACAGGCTGGCCGCGCCCATGCCCAAGTGGCAGTTGGAACAGAGTTCTTTTCAGGTGGGGAGGGGGAGTAGAACACCTAACTCCTTAGCATCAGAACGTGTTAATAATACTATAAGAAATACTAATGATACGATGGTCATTTCGAAAAATCCTTTCTTAGTGAGCGCCTAGAAGCCAAGAGGAACATATGTGCCAAATTTCAAGTTTGTAGGCTTTACGGTTCTGGAGAATTTGTGATGATGCCTGAATGGTATTTCACTTTTATATATATATAGATTTAGCTTCCTCCAATTTAGGTAATGCTTCTCTGTCTCCACTTAAGGCATAACCCCCCATAATTTCATTTCCCCGCCCAGCTTTTAATACGGCTTGACATGGCAAGTACTTTACTCGCATTTTAGTCCATTTAGTTCCTTCCCAAACAACTCTGGAAAAATCAGCAGGTTACAAAATTTACTTCGGCCTGCATTTTTTATTTTTTTTAAAAAGGGTCGCATTTTCTAGCATTTACGTTGGTTCAAACCGCCAACGCAGTTCAAAAGGTCTCAATTAGGGCTTGCGAAAGGGAGCTGGGGGCACTTTAAGTCAATTTAATTCCTTCCCCATAATGTTAGGGTTGGTTTTTCCTTGGTTACGAAGTCCACCTGGCCGTGTTTAAATTAAGTGTTTTAAGTGTGAGCAGGGCCAGGATGATTCTATAGTAGAGAGCAGCTTGCCAAATCCAGCTTTTAGAATATTACAAGTTCAGTTCTTAGGAAACTACTTAGCCCTTTTAGAGAGAAGACATCAATTTAATTGTATTGCTGGTTTTAAAAAAAACCCCTCTTTTGGGCTGTCTGCGTGAAACAGAAATAAGTGGTATTTTTTGTCTCCTCGAAAATGTGAAGCAACAGATGGAAATTAATTAAGGAGAGAAGCAACTGTAGAACCAGGGAGAAATTTCCAAATAGTGAGAGCAATTAATCGGTGGAACAACTTGCCTCCAGAAGTTATGGGAGATTCATCGCTGGAAGCTTTCAAGAAGAGACTGGACTGCCATCTGTAAGACATGGTGTAGAGGCTCCTGCTTGAGTGGGGGGGGGAGGGGTGGACTAGATGGCCTTCAAGCCCCCTTCCAATTCTGTTATCAAGGAGCCATCCAATCTCAAAATAAGGAGAAATTTCCAGACAATGAGGACAGTTAACCGGAGGAACAGAAGTTGCCTTCAGAAGTTGTGGGTGCTCCATCATTGAAACTTTTAAGCTGGACCACCATTTTGTCTAAAATGATATAGGGTCTCTTGCTTGAGCAGGGGGTTGGACTAGATGACCTCCAAGGCTCCTTCCAGCTCTGTTATTCTGTCAAATTGTGAGGCAGGTAGTCCTCAACTTACAACCCTTCATTTCACAACCATTTGAAGTTACAGAGTCGCTGAAAAAGGTGACTTACAACTGGTCCTCGGACTTACGACCGTCACAAGTATAGATCATGTGATCAAAATTTGGGTGACTTGGCAACTGGCATGCAGTTACAATAGTTGCAGCATCCCGGGGTCATTTGGGACCCCTTCCAGGGGGCTTCCCACAAGCACGGAGAAGCTGGATCTGCTTAATGGCCATGCGATTCACTTAACAACTGCAGAAATTCGCTTAACAACCGTTGGCTACAAAGGTTGTAAAACTGGCTGAGACTGACTTAACAACTTCCTTGCTCAGCAGTGGGAATTCTGTTCACAATTGTATATGGATTTGATGAAAGGGAAAAGTAGATAAATGGGGAAAATGAACGTTATGTTGTAAACTTAGAGTTTATTGTAAATTTATACCCTACCAATTGTAGAAGAAAGTCAGGAGTAATTTCTTTATATTTCTTTTCCTTTCTCCAATTTTAGCTTTGCTTTCTCCTTTGTTCTTTCTTCTGTTCTCTGTCTTAATTATTAGTTCTCCTTAATTTCTACTTTTCTGGTTTAAAAATCTAAACCTTTTTTTTTAAAGTCAACTTTTAAAGGTGCAGACAGAAGGCTTAGGAAAATTTGAACCACCTCCTAGAAAATTTGCCATCCTGAAAAGATTTATAGTCTTAGGATAATGTGGCTTTTTTTTCTTCTATTTTAATACACTGATCCTCCGGAAAAAAAAATAACACTATTAATCACAGGATAATGGCCTATTTGGCTAGGCTGATCACACTTTCTCTCTCCAAGTGCAAGAAAGTTACACTAATTTAGGATGAAAATAATTCCTCCAAGTTAGCTGGCTCAACAGTACTGACTATGAGAGGGATCTTGGAGTCCTAATGGACAATTACTTAAGTACGAGCCAGATGTGTGCAGCAGCTGCCAAAAAAGCCAACACAGTTCTAGGCTGCATCAACAGAGGGAGAGAATCAAGATCAGGTGAAGGGTTAATACCACTTTATAAGGCCTTGGGAAGGCCATACTTGGAATATTTGCATCCAGTTTTGGTGACCACGATGTAGAAAAGATGTGGAGACTCTGGAAAGAGTGCAGAGAAGAGCAACAAAGAGGATTAGGGTACTGGAGGCTAAAATATATGAAGAACGGTTGCAGGAACTGGTTATATCTAGTTTAATGAAAAGAAGGACCAGGGGAGACATGATAGCAGCCTTCCAATATCTCAGGGGTTGCCCCAAAGAAGAGGGAGTCAAGCTATTCTCCAAAGCACCTGAGGGTAGAACAAGAAGCAATGGGTGGAAACTAATCAAGGAGAGAAGCAACTTAGAACTGAGGAGAAATTTCCTGACAGTCAGAACAATTAATCAGTGGAATTAATTAAAACAGTTAGAACAATTAATCAGCTTGCCTCCAGAAGTTGTAAATGCTCCAACACTGGAAGTCTTTAAGAAGATGTTGGATAGCCATTTGTCTGAGGAGGTGTAGAGTTTCCCGCCTAGGCAGGGGGTTGGACTAGAAGACCTCCAAGGTCCCTTCCAACTCTGCTATTTTATTCTATTCTATTCTATATTCTATTCTATTCTATTCTATTCTATTCTCTAATTCTATTCTATTCTCTACTTATTCTATTCTATTCTATTCTCTACTTATTCTATTCTATTCCCTAGTCTATTCTCTATTCTATTCTTATTCTATTCTATTCTATTCTATTCTATTCTATACTCTATTCTCTATTCTATTCCCTATTCTATTCTCTATTCTATTCTCTACTTATTCTATTCTATTCTCTATTCTATTCCCTAGAAGACTAGAAGACCTCCAAGGTCCCTTCCAACTCTGCTATTCTATTCTATTATATATTCTATTCTATTCTATTCTCTTCCCTATTCTCTTCTCTATTCTATTCTATTCTATTCTCTACTTATTCTATTCTATTCTACTCTATTCCCTATTCTATTCTCTATTCTATTCTATTCTACTCTATTCTATTCTATTCTCTACTTATTCTATTCTATTCTATTCCCCATTCTATTCTCTATTCTATTCTACTCTATTCTCTACTTATTCTATTCTATTCTAAATGTTCTATTGAGCTGGCCACGCCCATCCAGTCACATGGCCACCTTGCCACGTCCACCCAGCCGGTCATTTGGCAGATCATATTAGCGGTCTGCCAGATTTAAAACTATGAATTTAATGGTCCCTGAGGTCCGAAAGGTTGGGAGCCCTGATCCAGGTGATGGTTATCCCAAAGATGCTTTTTTTTCAAGAGGCAACTGGATTTTCTGGCTTTGAAGATGTTTCGCTTCTCCTCCAATGAAGCTTCTTCAGCTCTGACTGGATGGTGGGGAATGGAAGGATTTATCCTCCTTGAAACATCTTCAAAAAAACAACAAGACAGAAAGTCCAGCTGCCTCTTGAAAAAGCACCTTTGGGACAATCTAAAACTACGGAGAAACTTCCTAACAGTGAGAACAATTAACCAGTGGAAGAGCTTGCCCTCCAGAAGGTGTGGATGCTCCATCACTGTTAGGCTTTCCAGAAGAGGACTGGATGTCCATTTGTCTGAAATGGCGTAAGGTCTCCTGTTTGAGCAGAGTGGACTAGAAGGCCTCCAAGCTCCCTCTTCCAACTCTGTTATGCTGTGAATGGATGTTCCGTTCCGTGGGCTGAAGCTATTTCCCACCAAAGGGACGGCCTCTAGAATGATTATTTCCAGGCAGCATCTCAAGAAACAGAGCCCAGCCTACCTGATTCGTCGGTGGTGGAGATTTCTCAGCTTCGTGGAGCCTAAAGATAGAAGCAAAAACTCGGATCACCAAGGGAGTCAAAAGCAAATTTCACACCGTGACTTTTTCCAAACAAAATTAGAAACAACACCTAGAAAATAAATCCAAAGTGGCACAGATTTTGTATACGTCTCCATTGTGATCGGTGGCTTCTGCAAAGGAGATTTAACTCCTAGGGCTACGAGCATTGGTCTTTGCGTTTAATGGATAATAGAGCTTGGGGGGAAAAATGGATTTTTCATGTTAGATATGCTGACAGCAATAAGAATACAGATATTCCTTGAATTAAAACCAGTGGTGGGTTTCAAACATTTTTTGAACTTACTCTGTGGGTGTGGCCTCCTTTGTGGGAGTGGCTTACCAGCCATGTGACATGGTGGGAGTGGCTTGCCGGCCATGTGTTTTCTTTCTTTCTTTCTTTCTTTCTTTCTTTCTTTCTTTCTTTCTTTCTCTCTCTCTCTCTCTCTCTCTCTCTCTCTCTCTCTCTCTCTCTCTCTTTCCTTCCTTTTGTCTCTCTGTCCCTTTTTCCTTTTTTTCTTTCATCTCTCTCACTTTTTCTTTCTCCTTCCTTCCTTCCTTCCTTCCTTCCTTCCTTCCTTCCTTCCTTCCTTCCTTCCTTCCTTCCTTCCTTCCTCTCTCTCTCTCTCTCTCTCTCTCTGTGTCAGTGGTGGGTTTCAAAAATTTTTGGAACCTCTTCTGTAGATGTGGCTTGCTTTCTGGTGGAACCGATCACAATGATCCGATCCAATGACTATCGTCATTGGAAAGGCCTCATCCCTTCTTTCTAGATTAATTTAGAGCAGAAATGCTCCACTGAACCCACACTCAGATGAAACAGAGTTGGAAGGGGCCTTGTAGGTCATCTAGTCCAACCCCCTGCCCAAGCGGGAGGCTCTTCACCATTTCTGACAGGTGGCAGGCCAGTCTCTTCTTGAAAGCCTCCAGGGATGAAGCTCCCGCAACTTCCAAAGGAAACTTCCATTGGTTGATTGTTCCCACTGTCAGAAAATTCCTCCTTATTTCTAGGTTGAATCTCTCCTTGGTCAGTTTCCATCCATTGTTCCTTGTCTGGCCTTCAGGTGATTTGGAGAATAGCTTGACCCCTTCCTCTCTGTGGCAGCCCCTCAAATATTGGAAGATGCTCTCCTGTCTCCCCTGGTCCTTCTCTTCTTTAGATTAGCTAGGCCCAGTTCCTGCAACCGTTCATCGTATGTTTGAGCCTCCAGTCCCCTCATCATCCTGCTTGTTCCTCTTCTCTGCCCTCTTTCTAGAGTCTCCACCTCTTTTTTATAGTGGGGTGACCAAAACTGGAGGCAGTACTCTAGGTGTGGCCTTACTAAGGCTTTATAGAGTGGTCTTAGTACCTCCCTTGATCTTGATTGTATCCCTCTGTTAATGCAACTGAGGATTGCATTGACTTTTTCGGTTGCTGCCACACACGGCTGGCTCCTATTTAGCTGGTTATCCACTAAGACTCCAAGATCCCTCTCACATTTACTGCTATTAAACCTGGTCTCACCCATATCGATATGTGTCCTTTCGGTTTTCTTGCCTAAGTTTAAGACTTGACTTTTCTCTACACTGAATTTCATTTTGTTAGATAGGGCCCAGGGTTCAAGTCTGTCAGGATCCCTCCCTCCCTCCGAGCGTTGCTAAACTAAAGCGTTGCATCACTTCAATCATCTGCATTTTGGCTGCAGCTGTTGGGAATGCAGTTTCAGCAATGCATAAATGCTAGAGGTTCCTTAACCTTGATTTACGAGGCATGAGATCAGGGTTTGTTTCCCTCCAGCCATTTTTTAACAGAAACCTCTGGACCAGTCATATAGGAAGTCTGTGTGAGCCACCTACCTCAAGAGATTGTTATGTGGTTAATGCAAAATGTGGAGATGGGAAAAAAAAGTACATATTGTTTTATATATTGAAGAGCCGAGGTGGCACAGTGGTTAGAGTGCAGTACTGCAGGCCACTTCAGCTGACTGCTATCTGCAGTTCAGCGGTTCTAATCTCACCGGCTCAAGGTTGACTCAGCCTTCCATCCTTCCGAGGTGGGTGAAATGAGCACCCAGACTGTTGGGGGCAATATGCTGACTCTGTAAACCGCTTAGAGAGGGCTGAAAGCTCTATGAAGCGGTATATAAGTCTAACTGCTATTGCTAACTGCTATTATATCAAAGTCCATATTTTAACTCAACTACGTTTTCAAGTTGACTGCGGCTATATTTTTTTAAAAATCTGCATATATATTTTTATTGCTGCCTTTCTTCTGGACTTTATTATGCCTTTTGATATTCATGTGAAAAAGCGAGGCACAGATTTAATATTAATCAAGAAGTAAATATGTGTTTGCTCTGAAGCCTTTAAGCGACATAAATTCACAGACCCAGCCAGGTCCCTGGAAAAAGATATTCAGGAGGCCCTTCATAAAAGACCTGACATAAATTAAGTAATTAAACTTTACGGTTTGGATCAACGGATTAGGAAGCAATCATTTCTTTCTAAGGAATGTATCCCAGCTCTGCTCTCACTCAAGGTATGTGGCATCGCAAAAGGTTAACGCAATCATAAATATACCCAGCACATCATTAAAACGGGCGGCCCAAAGAATAAAACACAGTTAATGAGAAGTCCTGCTGAAGGGGGGAATTTTACTAGGCTGTGAGATACAGCTAGAGCTTCTGGCAAGGCAGCAGAGGCTTCTGGGAATCGTAGTCCAACTTTTCTGGAAGATGGCTCGGTTGCCTGATTCAACTGTCAGATTCGGGTTAATGTCAGGGTTCCAAATAGCATCCAAAAAGTAAATCAGAGTCCAAGGCAAAGGTATTGCTCAAAGTTCCAATTGATGAGGAGAGCCATGTTGGCACATCTGGGGAAACCCGAATCTGAAAGCTTCCCGATTTTCCCCACCCAGTTGAAAGTTCAAGATCTTGCCCCCCACACCCACAAGTCCATCCCACGGTCCAATCTCCCACTGCCATGCTGGCAGCTTCCACCCATCCAGTCAGGTGCAGAGGTGCAGAGACAAAGGATGACCTTGGCTTTCTAGAAAGAATGTTGTTATGGCTGCATATCATCTAACTCTGTACAATCCCCACCTCCCGTTTTCCCACAATAGAAAAATGCCTAGTAGAATAATAGAAAGTGTGGCAGGCCAAAGATCCAAAATAAAAGATGGCTGCAGGCCTGCCAGCAACTTCCTCTCTGGTAACGTTGCATTGCTAACTAGGGCATACAAAACCTTTGCCAGACCAATTCTCGAATACAGCCCGTCTGTCTGGAATCCACACTGTATATCGGACATTAATACAATCGAGCGAGTCCAGAGGCATTTCACGAGAAGAGTCCTCCGCTCCTCTGCTCACAACAGAATCCCTTATGCCACCAGGCTCACAATTTTGGCCTTGGACAACCTGGAACTACACCACCTACAGTCTGACCTAAGCGTAGAACACAAAATTGTCTGCTACAACGTCCTGCCTGTCAACGACTACTTCGGCTTCAACCTCAATAATACGCGGGCAAACGAAATCGATGCAAACTCAAGATTAACCGCTCCAAACTCGACTGCAGAAAATACGACTTCAGCAACAGAGTGGTCAACGCCTGGAATGCTCTCCCTGACTCCGTGGTTACATCCTCAAAGTTTCAACCTTAAATTGTCTACCGTGGACCTCACCCTATTCCTAAGAGGTCCGTAAAGGGGGTCTGCATGCCCATTGTCCCTGTCCTACTATCCCCATTTATTTGAACTCATTTCCTTGGTTCATGTCGATGTTTATACATATACCTGTTATCTTGTACATGTTGGACAAACAATAAATAAAAAACTTCCCAAAATATAGGGAACAATCTAAAGCAGTTTTGTTTCTCAGCCTCCCCAAACTTTGAGATGTGTGGACTTCGGTTCCACCACAAAACCGCGGTAGACTAAAGCGCGCTCGACGAAAGCGTGTACGTGACGTCATCACAGCGCGACGAAAACAGCACGCTGTGAGCGGTAAACTTAAAATTAACGTGTAAATCTAAACCTAACCCCCCCAAACCTAACCCTAAACCTAACCCTAAGCCTAACCCTTAACCTAACGCTAAACCTAACGCTAACCCTTAACCTAACCCTAAACCTAACCCTAACGTTTAACGTAACCCTAAACCTAACCCTAACCCTTAACCTAACCCTAACCCTAACCCTAACCCTTACCTTTATGTGAATCGGCTTGCTTTAATTTAATTTTAATTTTAATTTAATTTATTTTTAATTTTATTTGTCGCGCTGCTGATGACGTCACATACGCGCTTTAATCGGGCGCGCTTTAGTGGACCGCGGTTTTGTCGTGCCACGGTGGACTTCAACTCCCAGAATTCTGGGAGTTGAAGCCCGCTCCTCTTAAAGTTGCAAAGTTTGAGAAACACTAAAAAGAGCTGAAATTTAGATCCTTTTCCTAGCTGAGTTACTTCGGCCACTGCTGTTGTGATTCTGTAATTGTTCCGTCTTATTTCCCTTATGTGCTGGGTTTATTTCCTTTTTTATGACGGTTGTGCTGTGATTGGATCACAATTCTGCCAGTTTTAATGAACACGTCGCAGGATTAAGAGCACGATTGAGGGGGAATTTCTGACTGATTTTTGTGTTACGGGCTGTTTCAATTCTCCCTTTGGCTCGGAATTAAATCTAAATTGTCTAACGAGCAAAAAAAAGAGGAGTATTTCCCTCTGTCAGATGTTTCCTAGAGGTTTGGGGCAAAACTGGATCTGGATTTCGCCTCTTTCAGGAAATTTAAATATTATTCCAAAGTTTTTAGCATCGATACCCTAAAATTTTCTAGTTGAGACAATACATCGCCCCAAATTTAACTTCACATCAGAAACAATGTCTACCATTGTTGCTCAATCTTGACATCTTTTAAGATGGGTGGACTTCAACTCCCAGAATTCCCCAGGCATCATAATTTAGGATGGGTGGACTTCAACTCCCAGAATTCCCCAGTCATCATAATTTAGGATGGATGGACATCAACTCCCAGAATTCCCCAGGCGTCATGCTTTAAGATGGATGGACTTCAACTCCCAGAATTCCCCAGGCATCATACTTTAAGATGGATGGACTTCAACTCCCAGAATTCCCCAGGCATCATGCTTTAAGATGGATGGACTTCAACTCCCAGAATTCCCCAGGTATCATACTTTAAGATGGATGGACTTCAACTCCTAGAATTCCCCAGGCATCATGCTTTAAGATGGATGGACTTCAACTCCCAGAATTCCCTGTCATCATAATTTAGGATGGATGGACTCAACTCCCAGAATTCCCCAGTCATCATAATTTAGGATGGATGGACTTCAACTCCCAGAATTCCCCAGCTATAACACGGTCATTAAATCAGGTCATTCACGCAGGGCAACCTGCTTTACAACCATCATGACTTATGACCTTAATGGGCAGGCTCCATGACGGTCGTAAGTCGAGCACTGCCTATCTTCCCCATTCTGGCCAATCTGCATATCGAAGGCTCAGTAAATGAAAGAGAGAGAGAAAAAAGACTTAACACTTTTTAATCTTGTTCCATATAGATGGCGAATTGACACAATTACCTCCCCCAAAAAAACCCGGAGCGCATTAAAAACTAATTCCTCAAGCACCAAAAAAAGAGATAGATAAAATTTCTTTTGTCTCCTTTCTTAGAGAGGGCCGATCAGATAGCGGAATAATTAATCTAATGTTTGTCTGGGTGCTTAAATGGAATTTCCGATCGTCCGTCGCGTTTCGTGATTATCGGCTAAATCCAGAAGCAATCAAAAGATGCGCGGAAAAAAAAACATTGTTTTTTTTCCCCCTTTACATAAAGGAAAATTAAAGTAACACTTGGACAGCTTCGCTTGCCTACAATCAGGAAGACTTCCGTGGTCTTCAATGCATTTCCTGTGATTTGATTTTATTTGGTCTCTTTGCTCAAATTCTTTTGGGCTTTTTCTTTTAAAAAAATAAAATAAATATCTCCGGGGGTTGAAATGCTCTCTAGTAAGCTGTGAGATGGTTTTCTGATCCCGTCATCTTGAAGGCTGAAGTCGGGAGGCTTGGAAAGCTGTTTTTTTTAAAAAAAAATAATCTTCTTCGCTATCGCGGGTTTTTCATCTCTCCATAATAGTTTTTACATTCACACTCTATGCTTGATAAGCCTCTTGCTTAATCCGGGGGTTTGTACTTTACCGTAGCTTGATGTCTGACCTAGGCTATTATGCTAATCCGTAATACGCTTCTCCTTCTCTTTGTCCTTCCTTCCTCCTTCCTTCATATCTTTTCCCCTTTTCCCCTTTTCCTTCTCCTCTGCCTCCTCTTTGTCTCTTTCTGTTTCTCCTTCTCCTTTCTTTCTCTTCTCTCTTCCTCTTTCCCCCATTTTTCCTCTCCTTCCCACTTTCTTCCCCTTCTTCCCTCTCCTTCTTCCTTCTTTCTCTTTTTCCTTCCTCTTTCTCTTTCCTTGCTCCTCCTCCTTTTTTCCGGCTTTTCCTCTTTCTTCTTTTTTTTTCCTTCACCTTCTTCTCTTCCTCTCCTTCTCCATGTTCTTCCCCTCCTTCTCCTTCCCCCCTTCTTCCTCCCATCTCCTTCTCCTTTCCTCTCCTTCTTCCCTCTCTTCCTCCTTCTCCTTCCTCCCTCGTCTCTTCTTCTCTTCTTCCTCTCTTTCTCCTTCCCCTTCTTTCCTCTTCTCTCTTCCTCCTTCTCTCCTTCTCCTTCCCCCTTCTTCCTCCCTCTCCTTCTCCCTTCCTTTCTCCTTCTTCCCTCTCTTCCTCCTTCTCCTTCCTCCCTCGTCTCTTCTTCCTCTCTTTCTCCTTCCCCTTCTTTCCTCTTCTCTCTTCCTCCTTCTCTTCTCCTCCTTGCTCCCTCTTCTCCTTCTCTTCTTCTCTCTTTCTCCTTCCTTCCTCTCCTTCTCCTCTCCTTCTCCACATCCTTCCCTCCCTCTCCTTCCTCCCACCTTCTCTTCCTCTTTCTCCTCCTCTATTTCTCCTTCTTCTCCTTCCCTCTTCTCTCTTTCTCCTCCTATTTTCCTCCTTCTCCTTCCTCCCTCTTCTCCCTCTCCTCTCCTTTGCCACGTCCTTCCATTTTTGTCCTCCTCCTTTTGCACCATGTGGTGTGAATCACAGGTGGATTCCTACCAGTTCGCACCAGTTCGGTAGAACCGGTTCGTCAAATCTACCGAACCAGTTAGAAGAGGTTCCACCAGTGGACCCGGAAAGCAGGCCACGCCTACAGAAGAGGTTCCCAAAAATTTTGAAACCCACCACTGCCCCCCCCACAGACTTACACAGAGAGAAAGAGAAAGAAAGGAAGGAAGAAAGAAAGAAATAAAAAAGAAATAAAAAAGAAAGAAAGAGAGAGAGAGAGAGAGAGAGAGAGAGAGAGAGAGAGAGAGAGAGAGAAAGAAAACACATGGTTGGCAAGCCACTCCCACCAGGTCACATGGCCAGCAAGCCACTCCCACAAAGGAGGCCACACCCACACAGTAGGTTCCAAAATTTTTTGAAACCCACCACTGCCCCCTCCACAGACTTACACAGAGAGAAAGAGAAAGAAAGGAAGAAAGAAAGAAAGAAAGAAAGAAAGAAAGAAAGAAAGAAAGAAAGAAAAAAGAAATAAAAAAGAAAGAGAGAGAGAGAGAGAGAGAGAGAGAGAGAGAAAACACATGGTCGGCAAGCCACTCCCACCAGGTCACATGGCCGGCAAGCCACTCCCACAAAGGAGGCCACACCCACACAGTAGGTTCCAAAAAATTTTGAAACCCACCACTGGTGTGAATGTCCCATTGCCTCCAAAAATGCCTTGCTAACAACTTTGAATCAGCGTGCTGTTTGAAAGCTACTGGGGGTCCTTTCTGCCCAGTGGTGAAATTCAATTTTTTTTTACTACCTGTTCTGTGGGCGTAGCTATGTGGGCGTGGCAGGGGAAGGATATTTGCAAAATCTCCATTCCCTCCCCACTCTGGGGCCGGCCAGAGGTTGTATTTGCCGGTTCTCCAAACTATTCAAAATTTCTGCTACCGGTTCTCCAGAACCTGCTGAATTTCACCTCTGTCTCTGCCCCACTTTGCTTTCAATAAATCCAGAGTGACATCCAGAATGCAAAGGAAACGGATCTATGGTTTTCGTGGAACAAAATTAGGCACTGTGAAACAAGCCAGTTTTAAATATTAAAAGATTAAATATTTAAATATTCAAATATTAGCCAATAGTACCATCCAGGGAACCAGCTGTGGATCTTGGGAGGACTCAGACCGAGGAAAACTATATTTCAATGGACCTGAAATACACCAGGTTGTAACAGCCTCTATTTAATTCCCCTCCCCCAATCAACCCATTTGTTTGGATGAAAAGACAAAAATAGATTTACCTTACAGATGTGGAATCTTTACCTACAAGAAAGCAGGAGAAAAAAAACCACGTTAGCTGGAAGATCAGTTTTAAAGGTTTCCAAAAACATCCTGCAAAACTTAAAGTCCTTACAATAACGGGGCAGCGGGAGAGCAAAACAGCATTTTCTGAACCTCACAGAAGGCATTTCTCGACACTACAGCGAGTCCTCGACGTACAACCGCAACGAGGTACACATTTCTGTTGCTAAGCGAGACGTCTGTTAAGTGAGCTCCACCCCATTTTACAGGGGGTTGGTCTAGATCAGTGGTCCCCAACCTTTTTATCGCCGCGGACCAGTCAGCCTTTGATAATTTTACCGTGGCCCGCTGAGCGCGCGCAGGGGTGGGGGGGGCGTTGTTCGCGACGACACATTGAGTGCGTACCTGCGCGGGGCTCTCTTCCCTGGAGCCTTTGCGCACGGCCCAGGAGCTTTTGCGCACGGCCCAGGAGCCTTTGCGCTGCAGCGATCATGTCCCCCGGCCGCTGCAGCGATCATGGCCCCCGGCCGCTGCAGCGATCAGGGCCCCCGGCCGCTGCAGCGATCAGGGCCCCCGGCCGCTGCAGCGATCAGGGCCCCCGGCCGCTGCGCGGCCCGGTGCCAGGTACTCCACGGCCCGGCACCGGTCCGCGGACCGGGGGTTGGGGACCACTGGTCTAGATGGCCTACAAGGTCCCTTCCCAACGCTATTGATCTGAGTGTGGATTCAGTTGACCATTTCCGCTTTCAAGAAGAGACTGGGCTGCCCTCTGTAAGAAATGGGGGGAAGGGTCTCCTGCTTGAGTGGGGGGTTGGACTAGATGACCTACAAGGTCCCTTCCAACTCTGTTAATCTGTTAACCAGTAGTAGCTGCTTTACTCTGATTTACTCTGGGATCCACCAGGAAGCACCTTGTGGAGATGCTTGCACTCTTGGTCCCAAATCACTGGCTTTTCCATGAATACGGGTAGTCCTCAACTTACGACCTCAATTGCACCCCAAATTTTGGTTGCTAAGTGAGACAGTTGCGAAGTGAAATTTGGGCTCATTTTACGACATTGCCTGCCACCGTTCCTAACCCAATCACTGCAGTTGTTGAATTAGGCACACGGTCATTAAGTGAATCCCCATTGACTTTGCTTGTCAGAAGGTCGCAAGAGGGTCTCACGTGACCCCCGGACACTGCAACTGTCATAAGTACGAGGCAGTTGCAAAGCGGGCAAATTTTGATCACGCGATCACGGTCCTAAGTGTGAAAAATGGCCATGTCCTTTTTCCCCCAGTCCCACTGTCACTTTGAAGGTCACTAAATGAAGCAGTCTAGCTTATATTAACCTGCCTGTCTTGTGTAAAATGAGTGGCTGATCTCTTAAAAGCTTAAAAAGAGGGTAGACCTTCATGGAAGCCCACCAGAAATAGGGGCACCATAAGGAAGGAAGGAAGGAAGGAAGGAGAAAGAAAAAGTGAAAGAGATGAAAGAAAAAAAGGAAAAAGGGACAGAGAGACAAAAGGAAGGAAAGAGAGAGAGAGGTGGAAAGTTAAGAAGCCAAGAGGAAGGTTAGGGGAAGGGCCATTTCTACTGGGCCTCAGAAAGCAACAGGGCATCTCCATGAAGTGGCCAGGAGGCATCTCATGACCTTGGCTGATCTCAGGGAATATAACCGGATTGGATTTGATGAGGCCATGGAGGGAAGAGTTTATCTTGGACGGAGACAATTGCGGAGACAATTGCGAGTCACTTCTACACTGTTGCCAAGTACACGAAGGTATCCATGAAGCCTACAGGAATTCAGGTCAATGTGAGGAGCCCTCTTCTAGCCATACGTACGTCCATCTGTCCATCCATCCATCTGTCCATCCACCACCCATCCATTGTCTGTCTCTCTGTCTGACTGATATTCTATCTATCTATCTATCTATCTATCTATCTATCTATCTATCTATCTATCTATCTATCTATCTATCTATCTATCTATCTATCTATCCACCCACCACCCATCCATCCATCCACATATATAACCATCTTCTCTCTCTCCCTCTCTCTGCTCTCTCCCTCTATTCTCCAACCATTGATCCAGCCTCTCTCTCTTCTTCCATCTGTCCGTCCATCTGTCCATCCATCCATCCACCCTACATCCTCCTCCTCTCCATCCAGCATCCACATATACATCCATTTTCTCTCTCATCTATCTCTCCATTCTTCATCCATTGATCCAGCCTCTCTCTCTTCTTCCATCCATCCATCCATCCATCCACCCATCATCCATCCATCTCTCCATCCTCCATCCACATTATACATCCATCTTCTCTCTCTCCCTCTCTCCTCTCTCCCTCTATTCTCCATCCATTGATCCAGCCTCTCTCTCTTCTTCCATCTGTCCGTCCATCTGTCCATCCATCCATCCACCCTACATCCTCCTCCTCTCCATCCAGCATCCACATATACATCCATTTTCTCTCTCATCTATCTCTCCATTCTTCATCCATTGATCCAGCCTCTCTCTCTTCTTCCATCCATCCATCCATCCATCCACCCATCATCCATCCATCTCTCCATCCTCCATCCACATTATACATCCATCTTCTCTCTCTCCCTCTCTCCTCTCTCCCTCTATTCTCCATCCATTGATCCAGCCTCTCTCTCTTCTTCCATCCGTCCATCCATCTGTCCATCCATCCACCCCGCACCCTCCTTCTCTCTATCCTTCATCCACATATACATCCATCTTCTCTCTCTCCCTCTCTCCCTCTATTCTCCATCCATTGATCCAGCCTCTCTCTCGTCTTCCATCTGTCTGTCCATCTGTCCATCCATCCATCCCCCCATCCTCCTTTTCTCCATCCTCCATCCACATATACATCCATCTTCTCTCTCATCTATCCCTCCATTCTCTCCCTCTCTCTACTCTCTCCCTCTATTCTCCATCCATTGATCCAGCCTCTCTCCCCTTCCATCCATCTATCCATCCATCCATCCATCCCCCTTCTCTCTAGCCTTCATCCACATATACATCCATCTTCTCTCTCTCCCTCTCTCCCTCTAGTCTCCATCCATTGATCCATCCTCTCTCTCGGCTTCCATCTGTCTGTCCATCCGTCCATCCGTCCATCCGTCCATCCCCCCCATCCTCTCCATCCTCCATCGACATATACATCCATCTTCTCTCTCATCTATCCCTCCCTTCATTCTCTCCCTCCCTCTACTCTCTCCCTCTAGTCTCCATCCATTGATCCAGCCTCTCTCCCATCCATCTATCCATCCATCATCCATCCATCCATCCATCCTCCTTCTCTCTATCCTTCATCCACATATACATCCATCTTCTCTCTCTCCCTCTCTCCTCTCTGACGCTAGTCTCCATCCATTGATCCATCCCCTCTCTCGGCTTCCATCTGTCTGTCCATCCGTCCATCCGTCTGTCCATCCATCCATCCATCCATCCATCCCTCCCCCCCATCCTCTCCATCCTCCATCGACATATACATCCATCTTCTCTCTCATCTATCCCTCCCTTCATTCTCTCCCTCTCTCTACTCTCTCCCTCTATTCTCCATCCATTGATCCAGCCTCTCTCCCCTTCCATCCATCCATCTATCCATCCATCATCCATCCATCCATTCTCCTTCTCTCTATCCTTCATCCACATATACATCCATCTTCTCCCTCTCTCCTCTCTCCCTCTATTCTCCATCCATTGATCCAGCCTCTCTCTCATCTTCCATCTGCCTGTCCATCTGTCCATCCATTCATCCAGCCATCCATTCATCCATGCCCCCATCCTCCTTTTCTCCATCCTCCATCCACATATACATCCATCTTCTCTCTCATCTATCCCTCCATTCTCTCCCTCTCTCTGCTCTCTCCCTCTATTCTCCATCCATTCATCCAGCCTCCCCTCCCCTCTTCCACCCACCCTCCCTCCCTCCTTGACATGCATCACATCGGGAAAACAAACCATAGAAATCATGACAACAGGTTTAGAGAGACCACCCGAAGACCCCGTCCCCACAATGGATGAAGGTGCCTTCAGTGCATCCATCAGCCTCAAGAGGGATGAGCACAGGATGGCCAACTCTCTGAACAGGCCCTCCAACCACAGAGACCAGCTCACCCGGATGTTTACCTTTTCTGTGTCTTGTTTGGATGAGGTAGATAACCGCAATCACCAACACAACCACGAGGGCACACACCACCACGCCAGTGATCACCATTTGTGTACTACCGTCTGCAGAAAGATTGCATGTGTTACGGTGGGGTCCTTGAATGGCCCTTTGAGTCAGTCAGCATCTATTTACAAAATGCATTCGTTGAAATATATATTGATTTTCCCTGTCTATACGGACTCTGGGCAGCTCACGAAACAAAACAAGGTAAAGATTGCCCCTCGCACATATGGGCTGGTCGTTCCCGACTCTAGGGGGCGCTGCTCATCTCCGTTTCAAAGCCGAAGAGCCAGCGCTTTCCGAAGACGTCTCCGTGTTCATGTGGCCGGCATGACTCAACGCTGAAGGCGCACGGAATGTTGCTACCTTCCCACCAAAGGTGGTTCCTATTTTTCTACTTGCATTTTTTATGTGCTTTCGAACTGCTAGTTTGGCAGAAGCTGAGACAAGCAACGGGAGCTCACTCGGTTATGTGGCGCTAGGGATTCGAACCGCCGAACTGCCGACCTTTCTGATCGGCAAGCTCAGCGTCTTAGCCACTGAGCCACTACCTCCTGTGAGATTTCTAACTCTCTTTTAATGCTCCAAATTTCCCTTCAACTCTCCCACATCCCAGGGCAAAGTGCGTACACATACACACCCAGCAAAGTGTGTGCACATACACAGGAACAGGGAAATAAGTCCACGAACCAAGGAACAAACAATGAATCCACAAAGTCAGGAACAAGGTACTGAATCCACCAAGCAAGGAAGAAGCAAGCAGTCTTGCAAACTCCAATGGTCTCTACCGCACACCAAAATCTACAAATTCAGTGTTTCCCCCCCCCCAAAAATGGCCCTCCACACAGTGTCTCCTTAAACCTCAGTCCCCTGGTATGCCTTGTGAAGAGGGGCGGGGCACTCTCCTCCCAAGTAGTCGAGTCAGTCTGCGCTGTTCTCACCTTCTCTCCACTCTCCGTGCCTCTTGGATCAGGCAGCTGATAGCTGGCATATGGCTTTGACAACCCAGGCTGGCCACGCCCCTGTACCGGTTCTCCGGTCTCTGTTGCTGTTGCTGGCATCTTGTTTATTAGCTTTTTATGGTTTTCGCGCACGCGCACAACCATTTTCAGCAAACTGCCCGTGTGCAAGCAATACGTGGCCGGGATGGGGGGGTGGCGATGGGGCGTGAGCGAACCGGTACTGGTTTGCGTAGGAACCTACCCCTGACCTGGTCCCTGGGCTGAATCTTGGAACAACAATCCCTTCACTCAAATATTCCAGAAGAATCTGGAGAGCTATGCTGTCCTCAAATGAAGAACGACCAAAAGACACATGACGGAATGAAACAGGAAACAAGGTGGACGGGTAACAAAAGAGCCGAGGAGGCGCAGTGGTTAGGGTGCAGTACTGCAGGCCACTTCAGCTGACTGTTATCTGCAGTTCGGCGGTTCAAATCTCACCGGCTCAGGGTTGACTCAGCCTTCCATCCTTCCGAGGTGGGTGAAATGAGGACCCGGATTGTTGTTGGGGGCGATATGCTGAGTCTGTAAACCGCTTAGAGAGGGCTGAAAGCCCTATGAAGTGGTATATAAGTCTAACTGCTATTGCTATTGCTAAAATCTCTGAAGAAGCAACCTCAAAGCCCATACTTACTTCCTTGCCCACCAGCCGAAGCTTTCCCCTCTTCAGGTTGCATGCTGATCAAGAGCGTGATAGTTGTGTTGACCAGAGGCTGGGAGTCGTGCTGGACCTGGCAAAGGAACACGGATGAGTTCCTCTCTTCTCTGGCCATCATCTCTAGGCTGCTTTTGAGGGAAAAAGTCCCGTCCGGATTCGAGCTCTTCGGGCCAACCGTTCCTCTTCCGGTTGGGGCATCCTTGGCAAACAACTCCAGCGTTGCCCCATCTGGGTAAAAGCTTTCTGCGTTGCAAGTGACCGTCACGGTGGTGTTCAGCGGGACGGGAGAAGGTGGGCTGGTCTCAAGACGCACCTTGGGAGGAACTGAGCAAAGAAAGCCAAAGAGATCGGTCAAAAGAGCTTCAGACGCCTGGTTCCTAGACTGGCAAAGATGTTTAAGGACATGTCCGCTATAGGTTGGAAATGTCATCGGACACCGGATTCGTATTATCATATGTGGTGCAACAGTTTTTAAGACGGAAGAGGGCTTTGCGCCCCAACGGCCCAACGGCCCATAAAGCAGTAGTATAGTAGTATAGTATAGTATAAGTTTATTTATAGGCCGCCCTTTTCCCTGAGGGGACTCAGGGCGGCTTACAACTTATGTAGGAGGGGATACATACAATGACGTATAGAACAATACATAATTAAAAAAATAGAGCAACATTCATCATTCGGGCGGGGACGGATTATAATCTTTAGCCCCAGGCCTGACGGGATAGCCAGGTCTTGAGGGCTGTGCGGAAGGTCTGGAGGGTGGTGAGGGTACGAATCTCCACGGGGAGATCGTTCCAAAGGGTCGGAGCTACTACTGAAAAGGCTCTCCTCCGCGTAGTTGCCAGTCGACACTGACTGGCAGATGGAACTCGGAGGAGGCCCAATCTGTGAGATCTGATAGGTTGCGAGGAGGTAATTGGCAGGAGGCGGTCGAACCATCTTCTAGATCAGTGACGGCTCGGGTGCCGAAAGCGCTTGCGCGCGATTCTGCAAACATGCATGTCCACACCCAAAATTCAATCCCCCCGCGGCCGCCCCGAAACATGCGTGTGTGACCCCCCTGCTGCCCTGCCCCCGCACGCATGCGCGCACAACCCCCCCTGCCTTCCTAAACCCTGGGGAGGGTGAAAACGGCCTCCCCTGCTCCCCGGAGGCCCTCCGGAAGCCGGAAACGGGCTGTTTCTGAACTTCCGGTTT
Organism: Thamnophis sirtalis; assembly: GCF_051295495.1. Classification (NCBI taxonomy): domain Eukaryota; kingdom Metazoa; phylum Chordata; class Lepidosauria; order Squamata; family Natricidae; genus Thamnophis; species Thamnophis sirtalis. The sequence goes on from NW_028261387.1 coordinate 93,779,605, forward strand.
GTTCGTAGGGTCATTTTTCATCCTCCGGAGCCTTCAAGGAAGTCTCCTGAAGGCTCCGGAGGACTAAAACCGGCCCTACGAGCAAACTGGAAGTCCGTTCCCGAACTTCCGGTTTGCTTGTAGGGCTGGTTTTTTTGCACTCCGGAGCCTTCCAGGAAGCTCCTGAAGCCTCCGGAGGTCCTCCAGGGGAGGCTGTTTTCGCCCTCTCTATGCTCCTATAAAGCCTCTGGAGCCTGGGGAGGGCGAAAAAAGCATGCAAAAAATGGGCACATGCGCACCGGTGTGTGTGTGTCGCGCATTGCATTATGGATGTGGCACATCCATGCACGACTCCCCTGCGCTCCTCCCATTTTTGGCACGTGAGCCAAAAAAGGTTCGTTATTGCTGCTCTAGATGCTTAATCAACCTGACCACAGCCCTGAAACTGGGGATCAGAGCCCTTCATGGTATTGGACCTGGGTACTTGAGAGACCGCCTGCTGCCAATTACCTCCAATAGACCAATTAGATCCCACAGATTAGGCCTCCTCCGAATTCCATCCACTGGCCAATGCCGACTGGCGACCACCCGGAGGAGAGCCTTCTCTGTGGCTGCTCCGACCCTCTGGAACGAACTCCCCGTGGAGATTCGAACCCTCACCACCCTCCAGGCCTTCCGCGAAGCCCTTAAAACCTGGCTGTTCCGACAGGCCTGGGGCTAAAGAGCTTTTGCCCCCCCCCTCGAATGGTATGGTTGTTGTGTGCTTTTAAATTGTGTATTGTTCTGTTCGTCTTTTTTATCCCTTATCTGTACCCCCTTCCCTGACTTGGATTGTGAGCCGCCCTGAGTCCCCTTCGGGGAAAAGGGCGGCATATAAGTGCAATAAATTCAATTCAATTCAATTCGAAAGACTGGCCCACCCAACACGGTTCGAGCAGATCGACGGGTCCCTAATGGGGGGAGCCTATGCCACCCACCTGACCGAACCAGTGAGACTAGAGCTAGTGGATCACTAGGAAGTAATTTGATTCATAATAGCCCCCCAAAATGACAGATGCAGTCATACTGGGGACTCTCCTGGCTAGAGAAGTGGGGACCGACCATCTGGTGGCAAGGGGGTACCCATGGACTTAGGATAGACAAGCCCCCCCCCAACCCCCTTCCCAGCCAGCAAGCAGAAACACCGAGCTACACAATGACCATTCTTGGTGGGAGAGAAGGTTTACTTCTCCACAAAATATTTGAGGTTAAGACTCCCTAGCAAGAAGCTGGGACCAAAGTTTGTGGGACCATTCCCCATAGTCAAGATCAACAACCCAGTCACAGTGCAATTGAAACTACCTCAATTGTTGGGGAAGATACACCCAGTATTCCATAGTAGCCTCTTAAAACCTGTGGTTGGATCCACTTTGAGACCACTACCCTGGGGCCCCCCACGACCTCTGGACTTTGGTCTTCTTGGTGCCATTCCCGCTGCCATGGAGGGCCCTCTACCACCTCTAGACTCCATCGCTTCGCCCCTCTCTTCTACCCAAGGTTCACCTACCTCTTAGGACATCCCCAAGTGCGAAGGTCTCCTGGAGAGGACCTTGTCCATCCAACGATGTGTGTTCGATCTGGCAGATCAGCTGAGACTTCACGTCTCCTTGCTCCAGCTGGATGTCCACTCTGCTCGCCGCTCGGTACGAGATGCTCTGCTTTTCATTCGAATTCAGGATTTCGGCTGGGGCAGCCGGTATTTTTTTCCCATCCTTCAACCAGCTGACCGTGATCTCTTGGGGGGAGAATCCCCCTGTGGAGCAGCTGAAGGAGGCCCGAGACCCCGCCGTGATTCTTCCTTTGGGGCCAGTAATCTCAGGCTGGGATGGCTTGGCTGAGGGAGAAAGTAGAGAGAGAGACATCAGTTGACGTTCCTCAGAGACGATACAGGAAACCCAGAGATGGCGTTTGGTCGGAGAGACTCAACTTTGAACATGGGATTTACTCCCACGTGTCCAGGGGCGGGATTCAAAAATTTTAGCAACTGGTTCTCTGCCCAGTTGCTGGGTGGGCGTGTCCATGTTGAGTGTGGCCTACTCGGCCTCCTGCACCACAGGGGGGCATTTTCACCCTCCCCAGGATCTGGAGGCTTCTTTCGAACCTCCGAGAGGGTGAAAACGGCCTCCACCAGACTCTGGAAGCCTTCTGGAGGGAGGAAACGGGCTTGTTTCTGGACTTCTGGGAGGCCTGTTTTTCGCCCTCCCAGAGCCTCCACATGGGCCCGAGGTGACGCAGGGATTAGAGTGCAGTACTGCAGGCCACTTCAGCTGACTTTTATCTGCAGTTCAGCGGTTCTAATCTCACCGGCTCAAGGTTGACTCAGCCTTCCATCCTTCCGAGGTGGGTGAAATGAGGACCCAGACTGCGGGGACGATATGCTGACTCTGTAAACCGCTTAGAGAGGGCTGAAAGCCCTATGAAGCGGTATATAAGTCGAACTGCTATTGCTATTGCTACTTACCTGGAGATGGGGCGCATGGAGACTCCTGGGGGGGGAGGGCTGGGGGGGCAGCCACTCCTTGCAATTACCGGTTCGGCGAACCAGATGTTAAAATTAGCATCCGGTTCGCCTGGACCGGTCCGAACCGGCTGAATCCCACCCCTTCACGTGTCTCATGGTTGACTGGGAACACCTCCCTCCATCCCCAGAAATCAAATGCAGAGGACCACCTACCGATCACGGAGACCAGAGTGCCTTTCCCGGAAGCCAGCTCTCTTTCTGGGTTCCCTGCCCTCAACTTCACACAATAGTAGGTCCCAGCATCTTCAGGACGGACGTTTTGGATCTTGATGCTGAAGTCCGTGTTGGATCCTGGGGTGACTCTGACCCCCTTGTTGGAAGTTCCTTGTTTATCACTGTAAACGGGCTGGTTTCTGTCTGTCCCTTTGTACCACCGCACGCCTCCAGGTAAATTTCCTCCAGTCAATGTACACTCTAGAATGATGGTGTCTCCTGCTTTCACCGATACTCCGGACTCCGGAAGTTGGGTTACCTCTACCTTCTGTCCTGTAACAACTGAAACAAAAAAGAGACACTTTTGTAACTGGGTTTTCCTCTAGAAAGTTGGTTCCCATTCTTCTAGAGACAGAGAACCACGGATGGTGTTGGAAAATCACTTGCATTTTGTCAAGCGTGCCTCCTGCAAAATCCAAGAAAGGAAACCCCCCCAAACTCCGCTGATTTAGGGGTAAAGGTACTTTTACGGGATACGAAATGAAAACAGCGAAGGTACAGCAAGATCTGAGACTAAAAGGCGCGAATGTGTACATATCAACAGTTGACCCAAATCCCCCCCTCCTGCGTCCAGTGATGGAGCATTTACAACTCTTGGAGGCAAAGTTAATTCCATGGATTAATTGTTCTATCAGGAAATTTCACCATGGTCAACTAGCAACAGTCAATTCACCATGACCAATCTGACATGGTCAACTAGCCATGGCTAACTCACCACCGCCAACTCATCACCGCCAACTCACCATGGTCAACTAGCAACAGTCAATTCACCATGACCAATCTGACATGGTCAACTAGCCATGGCCAACTCACCATGACCAGCTTGCCATGGTCAACTAGTCATAGCTAACTCATCACCGCCAACTCACCACGGTCAACTAGCAACAGCCAACTCACCATGGTCAACTTGGCATGGTCAACTAGCCATGGCCAATTCACACCAGCCAACTCATTGTGGGACAACTCACCATGACCAAATCACCATGGCCAACTTTCCATGGCCAACTCACCTCATCCAACTCATCAGGGTCAACTAGCAACACCATGAGACAACTCGGTGCGGGATAAGAGTTACACTCAAAGAAATAGTGGAGTCATTAATGAATGGATGCAAAAAAGAGGGAGAGAATGCAATGAGAACGAAAAAAATTAAAATGTTTTTAATTTTTTATTTTCAACAATTACATTAAACTGTCCAATTGTCTTGCAGTGAGTTGTACACCGACTGTGGAAAGTTGTCCCATTGCAGTTCACACAATCATAATTTGCATTTTTTCTCCCCCTGTTTCCCGGTGTTTACGTCTGGTTTTGAGCAAAGATCACCCATTGGGGGAATCAGATTTGCGTAACTGCTGTGACATTTGTTTAACGACTGCAGAATTTGCTTAAACAACCCCTGTTAAAAAAAACAATCATTGCAGCCTTGAATCCGGTCACCGAATGCCTTGACTTACGACTGCCACAATGTACAACTCTTCATTCCGAGCTCAATTACCGTCAAAAAGACGAGGACTGCGAATTGGTTTTAAATCTGCCCCCAAGTTCCTGTTACGGGAACTATAAAACCATTTCCACCCTTTTGTTCCCTGTTGATAGGTATAGTGAGGGAGTGCCATCAAACCGTCTGCCTGGAGCACCTTGCCAAGGTAGGAAAAACTGGATCGTAAAATTGATTTTATGGCACTTTAAAGAAAAATGAAAACACCGTATACATTTTTTTTTTACAGATGGCTGTAATTGCAACGGACCGGAGAAAACGCCAACTGTTCAATTCAAGGCGAGGTTTTTCTACCCTTGAAATAATATAATACAATTTAAGGATGTTTCACTGCAACATTAATTTCTTGTTAGTGCCTAAATCTCTGGCAAAGTGCTAGTTCTTAAAAGCTGCCCCCGATGTGTCTGAATGTTTGCTCCCTTCGGCGCCTTGGGAATACGATTGGCCTAGTTTTAAAAATTCAGCATAAAACCCCACATGTGCCACCGTTCCTTGCAATGAAACACTTTCCAAGGCAAAAAGTTGTGTGTCTTTTATGTTGCATTTGATACACGCATTCTGTCTTCCAGTTATTGGCTTAATGCCAGTAACTGTGAGAAGGATCTTGGAGTCCTAATGGACAATCACTTAAATATGAGCCAGCCGTCTCTGGCAGCAGCCAAAAAAGCCAGTTGTTCTGAGCGAGGCTTCCCAAGAGCATGAAGCAAACTCCTGGTCCAGACAAAAAACCCTTTTATTAATTGACTGCGAATTCTGCTCATTCGCATCCAGCAAAGTCTTTCAAGGGAGGATTTATAGTCACAGACTTTATCTGGCTTGGAGAGCTGCCAGGCCGAACTCTGCAAGGAGTCTTGGAGAGTCACAAACCAATAAAGCGAACTAATTGTCTCCTGCAAACTGAATGAGAAATAAGGAATAGAATAGAATTAAGGAATAGCATAAAATAGAATAGAATAGAAATAAGGAATAGCATAAAATAGAATAGAATAGAATAGAATAGAATAGGAATAAGGAATAGAATAGAAATAAGGAATAGAATAGAATTAAGGAATAGCATAGAATAGAATACAAATAAGGAATAGGATAAAATAGAATAGAATAGAAATAAGGAATAGGATAAAACAGAATAGAATAGAAAAGAAAAGGAATGGAATAGAAATAAGGAATAGAATAGAAATAAGGAATAGAATAGAAATAAGGAATGGAATAGAAATAAGAGAATAGAATAGAAATAAGGAATGGAACAGAATAGAATTAAGGAATAGCATAGAATAGAATAGAAATAAGGAATAGCATAAAACAGAATAGAAAAGAAAAGGAATGGAATAGAAATAAGGAATAGAATAGAAATAAGGAATAGAATAGAAATAAGGAATGGAATAGAAATAAGAGAATAGAATAGAAATAAGGAATGGAACAGAATAGAATTAAGGAATAGCATAAATAGAATAGAATAGAAATAAGGAATAGCATAAAACAGAATAGAAAAGAAAAGGAATGGAATAGAAATAAGGAATAGAATAGAAATAAGGAATAGAATAGAAATAAGGAATGGAATAGAAATAAGAGAATAGAATAGAAATAAGGAATGGAACAGAATAGAATTAAGGAATAGCATAGAATAGAAATAAGGAATAGCATAAAACAGAATAGAAAAGAAAAGGAATGGAATAGAAATAAGGAATAGAATAGAATAAGGAACAAGAACAAGACTAGAAGACCTCCAAGGTCCCTTTCAACTCTATTCTATGTCTACGGAGATTCTCCGTCGTCTTCGGTGTCATGGTTGTCCCAAAGGTGCTTTTTTCAAGAGGCAACTGGACTTTCTTGTTGTTGTTTTTTATTTGAAGACGTTTCACTTCTCATCCAAGGAGCTTCTTCTATCTCTGACTGGATGAAGAGGAATGGAAGGATTTATACCCTCTTGCAGACAGCTGGTCCTTTGCATCCTTTGTAGGGAGCCGTTGAGGCCACTTGGAGGTTTATCTCTGTCCTCAGGGTCACCTGAGTGGTGCAAATGGGTGCGGGTCTTGGATGAGAAGAAAAACGTCTTCAAAGAAAAAGCGGAAAGTCCAGTTGCTTCTTGAAAAAAAAGGACTTTGAGGTCTATTATTCTATGTTCCACCTTCCCTTATCTCCTGGGTTTTTCAAACACACTGTCACACAAATGGAAAAGATGCTCGGATGCCCCGTGGCTACCAGATATGAAATTGTTCTGGGCATCATATTGAATACAAAGACCAAACTCAACCTCTACGCTCTCTTAAAATTGAACTGCAAGGTAAGTGTGCAATTTTGCTGTCTAATGCTTCGAGTCTCCTGTTTTCACACTGTGTAATAGACATTGATATTCCATAATTAGGCTTTCTAACAAATGCATTTTTAGGTAACAAAAAAAAGAAAAGAAAAGAAAAGAAAAGAGCCACGTGCTTTCTGGGATAATGTACCCCGTACGGCTGAATTCCACAGCCGGGGATAGTATTGAGAAAAAGGGTCACATCCCAGCAGCTCAGAAATTTCCCAGACTCTTCTAGGATCAAATTGGAGACCAAAGAGAGTTGACGGCGCAACTTAAGTCATTCAAGAAATGCTGGGGTGGGATTGAGCCGTTTGGGCGAACCGGATGCTAATTTTACATCTAGTTCGCTGAACCGAAGCAAGGACTGGCTGGCCACGCCCACCCTATCCCTCCCAGGAGTCTCCACACGGCCTGGTTTTTTTAAAAAATAAAGTTTTATTGCAATTTTCCTTTTCCTCATCGTACATACTTTACGGACAGAGTGTTGACTGGGTCACATTTTATACATCTCATTTATAATTAATTATATATATATATATATATATATATATATATATATATATATATATATATATATATATATATATATATATATATATATATGTTTTTTTTATTTGTGCTGATAAATAAATAAAGGAAGACTAGTATAGATCTATTTCAAGCTATTTAGCTCTCATCAGCTAGCCATATCCTTACTGGGATTCGATATATATATATATTGTATATGTATATTCTAATTTCCCCACTTCCATTAAAATTCATCTCTTTTACATAATCTTTTCTTTTTTCCCCCATTAATTCATTTAAGCTTAGATATCATTGCTAAACACCTGATCTTTACAAATTAATCATTTTTGACCACTGTTTTGCTGTGCCAACTTCAAATATTATTTTCTTTACATATTTATCTTTTCTCATTTCATTTTTATATATAGTTCTGTCCCCCCTTCTTTGCTCATTCAAAGACGACAGGCAGACAGACTTAAAAGGAAAGAACTTTATCAGTCCTCGGCTCAGACTGGCTGCGAGCCCAAAAATAAACATAAATAAAGTCTCTGGCAAGAAGATAACAGAATGCAAAAACAAAGATCTCTTACCAAACAATTCACTTCTCCAAGTGTCTCCTTGAATCAGGGTTACAGAAAGCAGATCACTTATCCAAGTGTCTCTCACAAACAAACCACGACCGATGAATGATGAACGTTGACTTCTGCAACCAGGGCGTGGCACCATCAGTCCTTTTATCTCCAAAAGACCACACTAACGAGCCCCAGCTGCATTGTTAATCTTGCATCCCGACTCAACTCATAGCAAACATCTGCTGAGTCACAACAGTTAACATCACCATATGTCCTATATTTCATCTTTTTTAAACAATTTTTCCATGTGTTTATCACCTGCTTTTATTATTTATACAAATAACTCAAGGTGATGTGAATATGCCAAAAGTTTCCTCCCCCTCCTCCTATTTCCCCCCCCCACGACGACAACCCTGCGAGGTAGGTTGGGCTGAGTGAGAGAGTGAAACCCTGGATACAAATTCCAGATTTTGGCAAAACCATTGAATGTTGGGAGTGGCCTGCCTGCAGGACGTTGGAAACGGATGTAAAGGATGTGGAAATGAGGGTGGATAAAAATCGTCGATTTTATATATATATATATATATATATATATATATATATATATATATATATATATATATATATATATATATATATATATATATATATATATATATATATATATATATATATATATATATATATATATATATATATGTTGTGACTCAGCAGAAGTTTGCTGTGAGTTGAGTCGGGATGCAAGATTAACAATGCAGCTGGGGCTCGTTAGTGGCGTCTTCTGGTGATAAAAGGACGGATGGTGCCACGCCCTGGTTGCAGGAGTCAACGTTCATCATTCATCGGTCGTGGTTTGTTTGTGAGAGACACTTGGAGAAGTGATTGGCTTTCTGTAACCCTGATTCAAGGAGACACTTGGAGAAGTGAATTGCTTTGTAAGAGTTTTGTTTTGCATTCTGTTATCTTCTTGTCAGAGACTTTATTTATGTTTATTTTTGGGCTCGCAGCCAGTCTGAGCCGAGGACTGATAAAGTTCTTTCCTTTTAAGTTTGTCCGCCTGTCGTCTGTTAACGAGCGAAGAAGGGGGGGACAGAACATATATATTAAAAAAATCAGATTTTTAAATTTTAAATTGGATTTTTTTCTTCTATTTATCAAATTTATTTTAATAAAAATGATTTTGGAGTTAAAAAAAATCTATCTAAATCTATCTATCTTCTACTTAAGGTACAGGAATAATTTAGTTTATTCAGCATGAAATAGAGCTTAGTTATGTAGCATATGAGGCTGTATATTCTGCAATATTGGGACTGCCGGTGAGTCAACAGCAGGTCAGAGGAGAAGGAGACAACAGTTGCTCTTTAAAAAATGATGATTTAAATTGAGTCGATTTAAAGCAAGCCTTTTTACTAGTGATTCAAATCGGGATTTAAATCGACTTGATTTAAATCAAATCCACCCTGGTTGAAATGCATTCAATCCCATTGAAAACTGATCATAGGATTGCCTTTGCCCAGAAATGGAAAAAAAGAAATTAATTCCAAGCGAAGATGAAATAATAAGAAAGGTTATGGATTGTGCTGAAATGGACAAACTAACTAAAGAAATCCAGGGAAAAGAAGAATCAGAATTCTACCAGATATGGGATAAATGGTAGAGGTGGATGGAGGAAAGAAATAAAAATCAATGAAGGAATATAACAAAAAATAATAGTTATGAGTAAAATAAGAGGGTTAAGAATGGTGAAATCCAAATGAAATACAATAGAAGGGGAAATAATATAAGCTGAGTGGTATTGATTGATGATTGCTACTAGAAAGAACAGGAAGCTCCTGTTCGTATTGTATTGTGTAAATGTGATGTACGTCTAAATTTTGTGTGTGTATGTTTGTTAATAAAAAAAAATAGCAATAGCAATAGCAATAGCAGTAGACTTATATACCGCTTCATAGGGCTTTCAGCCCTCTCTAAGCGGTTTACAGAGAGTCAGCATATTGCCCCCAACAATCTGGGTCCTCATTTTACCCACCTCGGAAGGATGGAAGGCTGAGTCAACCCTGAGCCGGTGAGATTTGAACCGCTGAACTGCTGATCTAGCAGTAGCCTGCAGTGCTGCATTTAACCACTGCGCCACCTCGGAAAAAAAGAAAACTGATCATAAGTACCTTTTGGGTGCGTAATTTCCACCGCTCACTAAATGACCAGTCGTAATTCAAGGACTATTGATTCTGCCACGATACCACAGAGGTCTTCCTAGACTGGGTTTCTGTAGACGTCACTCTAGTGGCTGTCTCTATGCTCTGACAGATTTCTTTAAGCCAGGGTGAGCAAACCACAGACCACAACTCTTCCCCCCACCCCACCCCGTTGTGGGCAAATTCTCTTCTTCACCCATCACAAAGCACAGCGATCCTTCCTCAACATCTTTTATTGACCCGATAATCCCTGGAGGAGTGGCGTCCGGGCCACTGAATGGAGCCAGCAGTGTATTTAATGGCCAGATGCCTTTCCTGTTGCCAGTGTGGAGTTTTATTCAGCAGATATATTCTCAGTGTGTCCAGAGCCGTGATGGGTTTCAAATTTTTTAGAACCTCTTCTGTAGGTGTGGCCTGCTTTGTGGGAGTGACTTGCCGGCCATGTGACTGGGTGGGAGTGGCTTGCCAGCCATGTGACTGGGTGGGTGTGGCCAACTTGTAAAATGTGGTGAAACTCACTTAGCAACGCTCTTGCTTAGCAACCAAAATGTTGGCTCAGAAACTGGCATTTGAAGCACACAAGTATTAGGGCTGTCAAGTTACAAGACCCTTGCACCCCTAACCCTTTAGAAAAAAAAAACCCAGGGGTGTTCAAACTTGACAGCTTTAAGACTTGTGGACTTCAACTCCCAGAATTCCTCTTCCAGTCATGTTGGCTCAGGAACTCTGGCATTGAAGTGTGCAAGTCTTAAAGCTGTCACGTTACAAGACCCTCACACCCCTAACCCTTTAGAAGAAAAACCCCCAGGGGTGTTCAAACTTGAAAGCTTTAAGACTTGTGGACTTCAACTCCCAGAATTCCTCCTCTCGCTCTCCATCTTGATGCTGTGCGGACGGGCGGAGGGAGGGACCTGGAACCGGTTCTAAACGGCGCTGGAGATTTGTAGAACCTCTTCTATAGAAGAGCTTAGAACTGGCAGGAACCCACCCCTGGTCCAGAGAAAGAAATACTTACCTCTACCCAGAATTGAACTCACAGCCTCCTGATGGTAGAGGCATGAGCTGCACCTCTAGGCCTCCGCACCACTCCTCTTTCCCATCAATCCTTCCTGCGGTTGGAAAAAAAACACCAACGCTTGACTCTGCCAACCGAACGCATTCGCGCAGAGCTCCAGACCTTCGCTAAACCACCACATTACAGTTTACGGTGTTGTGCGAACATCCCTACTGTTTTGGGTCACACACCCCACCGGCAAAAAATGCAAACGGAGCATTTGAGGCCCATGAAAAGCATAATGGGTTTAACAGTCCTTCCGCGACGAGCCGGTGCTCATCGCTGAACCAACACAAAAACCCACAAAAATAGTTTCGCAGCTGTCTCTCTAATATTATCACAGGCCAATTCCACTGAGAAGATTCATCGTGCCTCAAAGAAGCTGGTTTTTTCTTTCTTTCTTTCTTTTCTTTTCTTCGGCAACTTTTCTGCCAAGAAAATTGGAAATTAAGCCTCTTGGGCAGGCAGCCCCAGATTAAAATGGAATGGAAATTATCTGGAGCCGCCACGACATTTTCACACTCGTTCCCAAATCCACTGCAGGAAGTTTGGCGCCCACCACTCTCCTAGGAGAATGAAATATTCTAGGAAATATTAAAAAGGCAGAACATTATAGCTCCCTGGATGAGAAATGGGGAAACATGATGTTGCAAAGCAGTCTCCCCCCCATCTTCGCTAAAAGCTCCAGAAAGGTTGGGCTGGCTTATCTACAAGACAAAAGACTTTCGGGACATAACACCTTGTTTCCCAAAAAATAAGACCTGCCCAGATAATAAGCCCAATTGGCCTTTTGAGCGCATGCACTAAAATAAGTCCTCCCCTGAAAATAAGCCCTCCCCCCAAATATTTAAACCCATGTGCAGTCAGTCCCCGCCATTTCCTGGGTTGGAAAAAATGGTGAGTTCCTGCCAGTTCTAAGCTCTTCTATAGAGGAGGTTCCACAAATTTACAGGGCCGTTTAGAACCGGTTCCAGCTCTGTCCCCCCTCCCGTCCTCACATCATCAAGATGAAGAGTGAGAGGAGGAATTCTGGGAGTTGAAGTCCACAAGTCTTAAAGCTCTCAAGTTTGAACACTCCTGGGATTTTTTTTTCTAAAGGGTTAGGGGTGCAAGGGTCTTGTAACCTGACAGCTTTAAGACTTGTGTGCTTCAAATGCCAGAGTTCCTGAGGCAACATGACTGGAGGTGGAATTCTGGGAGTTGAAGTCCACAAATCTTAAAGCTGTCAAGTTTGAACACCCCTGGGTTTTTTTTCTAAAGGGTTAGGGGTGCAAAGGTCTTGTGACTTGACAGCTTTAAGACTTGCGTGCTTCAAATGCCAGAGTTTCTGAGCCAACATTTCGGTTGCTAAGCAAGAGCGTTGTTAAGTGAGTTTCATCACATTTTACAAGTTGGCCATGCCCACCCAGTCACATGACTGCCAAGCCACTGCCACTCAGTCACATGACTATGAAGCCACTCCCACCCAGTCACATGGCTGGCAAGTCACTCCCACAAAGCAGGCCACACCTATAGAAGAGGTTCTAAAGTTTTTTGAAACCCACCACTGGAGGGAACATACTCCAGTGGTGCCTCACATGGACCTGCCATCCACGTGGAACGGCCTCACGCGCACTTCAACTTCAACTCCCAGAATTCCTCAGCCTATGTTCCTTAAGATGGGTGGACTTCAACTCCCAGAATTCCCCAGCCTTTGTTATTTAAGATGGGTGGACTTCAACTCCCAGAATTCCTCAGCCTTTGTTCTTTAAGACGAGTGGACTTCAACTCCCAGAATTCCCCAGCCAGTCATGCTTTAAAATGGGTGGATTTAAACTCCCAGAATTCCCCATTCACCTGGGGGAATTCTGGGAGTTGAAGTGCACCTCTTTTAAAGCCCACAGGCTGAGGGACTCTGGGAATTGAAGTCCACTCCCTTCAGCTTTCAAGCTCCCCATCCCACCCCAATTTAAATCATAAGGGAAAACAACTGGTGCCCTTTTCCCGCTCTTCCCCGAGAAGGGGAACAAGCAGAGCGAGAGCCCATTAATTTCCACTCCGAGACGAACAAGCCACCTTGCCCTTTCGCTGGCCGAAAGCAGAGAGGTCCCCGACGTGCTTAATTTTAGATCTCCTCTCCCACCAGGCGCCACTAAACGGCACCTGGCTGAAAGCTGGGCTCTTGGCTGCCGAGCTTCAGGGAGAGGAAGGCAAGTCAAAGCCATTATTTTTAGCGCAAGAGAACGGCGCCCATTATCTCCGACTATCAGGAACTGACTGTGTGGGAATGGCCATTCATTAAGACGTCGACGCTTCGGGCTTGCCAAGGCCCATAAATTGCCTTCGGGAGACTTCACACGCAGCTCTGTCATAGTGTGAGGACAGTGGAAGCTTACAGCGGGTCTGAAACGGGGCCTTCGCCACGAGATAGTCCTCGGCTTACGACGGTTCGAAATTCTAATGCTGCTGAAAAAAAGCGACTTACGGAAGACGTGAAGAGAGTAGTAATGACAAGAGTCGGAAGGGACATTGTAGGTCATCTAGTCCAACCCCCTGCTCAAGCAGGAGACTCCGTACCATTTCTGACCATCTCTCAGACTTACGACCATGATCAATGTTGGATGCTCGGCAACTGCCTCATCTTTACGACAGGTCGCAGTGTCCCAAGATCATGTGATGTCATTTAGCGAATTTCTGACAAGCAAAGTCAATGGGAAGCCGAATTCACTTAACGACTATGTCACTAACTGAACAACTGCAGTGATTTGCTTGACAACTGTGCCAAGAACAGTCGTACCACGAGGCAAGACTAACTTAACAACTGTCTCCCTTAGCAGCGGGAATTTTGGCCTCACTTGTGGTCGTACGTCAAGGACTACTTGTACAGGCAGTCCTCGACTTACAACAGTCTGTTTAGTGACTGTCCCGAACTTACCACAGCGCTGAGTTATGACCATTTTTCACATTTACGATCATTTCGGCATCCCCATGGTCAGGCGATCAAAATTCAGACGCTCGGCATCTGATTCACATTTAGGACGGTTGCAATGTCTCCTTTTGCGACCTTCTGACCAGCAAAGTCAATGGGGAAAGCCCGATTCACTTAACAACCATCACTAATGTAACAACTGCAGTGATTCCCTTCACAACTGCGGCATTGAAAAGTCGTGAGTGGGACAAAACTCACTTCTCAGATTTCTCACTTAGCCACCATAAATTCTGCGCTCAACTGTGGTCGTAACTCGAGGACTACTGGTAATTATTTAAAAAGGGAGGGCAATAGAATAGAATGGAATAGAAAATATGGAATGGAACAGAATAGAATAACAAGAGTTGGAGGGACTTTGGAGGTCTTCTAGTCCAACCCCCTGCTCAAGCAGGAGACTCTTACAGATTTACAGAATAACAGAGCTGTAAGGGACCTTGGAGGTCTTCTAGTCCAGCCCCCTGCTCAAGCAGGAGACATTTACAGAATTACAGAATAACAGAGTTAGAAGGGACCTCAGAGATCTTCTAGTACAACCCCCTGCTCAAAACAGTAAGCCTTACAGAATTACAGAATAACAGCGTTGGAAGGGACCTTGAAGGTCTTCTAGTCCAACCCCTGCTCAAGCAGGAATCCCTTACAGAATTACAGAATAACAGAGTTGGAAGGGACCTTGGAGGTCTTCTAGTCCAGCCCCCTGCTCAAGACAGTGAGCCTTACAGAATTACAGAGTAACAGAGTTGGAAGGGACCTTGGAGGTCTTCTAGTCCAGCCCCCTGCTCAAGACAGTGAGCCTTACAGAATTACAGAATAACAGCGTTGGAAGGGACCTCAGAGGTCTTCTAGTCCAACCCCCTGTTTAGGCAGGAAACTCTACACCAGTAATTTTAAACTTCTTTGAAGTCGCTTGCTTTTGTCACCTGGCTGGATTCACACAAGAGACCCTAAAATAGTTTGAAAAAATCATATTTTAACCCCCCGGAAGCAGACTTCCAGGACCCTGAATCCATCCAAACCTGTAGTTTCAACGTTGTAATTATCTATTTGTCAGAAAGGGGA
>NW_028261387.1:93799505-93878998 GCF_051295495.1 Thamnophis sirtalis
TTCCCATCTTCCCTTCTTTTTCTTTGTCTTTCCTCTTTCCTTTCTCCTTTTCCTTCCTTCTTTCCTTTCTTCCTTCCCTCCATCTTCCTTCTCCTTTCTTCTTCCTTCCCCTCTTTCCTTCTTTTTCCTTCCTTGCCCTCTTCCCATCTTCCCTTCTTTTTCTTCGTCCTTCCCCTTCCCACGTCTCCTTTCCTATCCCCTGTTGGATGCTCAAATGCAAAAGGGGGAAACATTTCTCCTTTTCCTTTTGTTTTCGCTGGCAGAGACACTGCAGGCTGGTCCTTCCCTGTTTCCAGGGGCCAGATTTAAGCACCCTGTGGGCATAGCTTGACACCCCTGTTGTAGACCTACAACACCAGATGGAATATCACGTAAGCCACACACCCCCCCCCCCACAAACTGCGTTCGTACATCTAAGCGCCAGAGCCCACTGTAACAGCATTGCCAAAAAGGCATTAAGAGCTGTTAGCCTAATTTTGCGAATCTTCTTCTCCGGTAATATTGTATTGCTAACTAGGACATACAAAACCTTTGCTAGACCAATTCTCGAATACAGCTCAGCTGTCTGGAACCTGTACTGTATATTGGACATTAATACAATTGAGTGAGTCCAGAGGTATTTCACGAGAAGAGTCCTCCACTCCTCTGCTCACAACAGAATCCCTTATGCCACCAGGCTCAAAATTTTGGGCTTAGACAACTTAGAACTACGCTGCCTGTGGTCTGGCCCAGGGGTGGGTTCCTGCCAGTTCTAAGCTCTTCTATAGAAGAGGTTCCACAAATCTACAGTGCCGTTTAGAACCGGTTCCAGCTCCCTCCCCTCCTCACATCATCAAGATGAAGAGCGAGAGGAGGAATTCTGGGAGCTGACGTCCACAAGTCTTAAAGCTGTCAAGTTTGAACATCCCTGGGGGTTTTTCTTCTAAAGGGTTAGGGGTGCAAGGGTCTTGTAACTTGACAGCTTTAAGACTTGTGTGCTTCAAGTGCCAGAGTTCCTGAGCCAACATGACTGGAGGAGGAATTCTGGGAGTTGAAGTCCACAAGTCTTAAAGCTGTCAAGTTTGAACACCCCTGGGTTTTTTTTCCTAAAGGGTTAGGGGTGCAAGGGTCTTGTAACTTGACAGCTTTAAGACTTGTGTGCTTCAGTACCAGAGTTCCTGAGCCAACATGACTGGAGGAGGAATTCTGGGAGTTGAAGTCCACAAGTCTTAAAGCTGTCAAGTTTGAACACCCCTGGGTTTTTTTTTCCTAAAGGGTTAGGGGTTGCAGGGGTCTTGTAACTTGACAGCTTTAAGACTTGCGTGCTTCAAATGCCAGAGTTCCTGAGCCCACATTTGGGTTGCTAAACAAGAGCGTTGTTTAGTGAGTTTCACAACATTTTACAAGTTGGCCACACCCACCCAGTCACATGACCGCCAAGCCATTCCCACTCAGTCACATGACCGGCAAGCCACTCCCACCCGGTCACATGGCCGGCAAGCCACTCCCACAAAGCAGGCCACACTTACAGAAGAGGTTGTAAAAAAAATTGAAACCCACCACCGGTGTGACCTAAGCGGGATACACAAAATTACCTGCTACAACGTCCTACCTGTCAGCTTCAACCACAATAATACACAAGCACACAATCGATACAAACTCAAGGTAAAACGGTCCAAACTAGCAGAAAATACGACTTCAGCCACAGAGCAGTCAACGCCTGCAATGTTCCACCTGACTCTGTTGTTACATCTTCAAACCCTCACAGTTTTAATCTTATGAACTGTCTAGCGTGGACCTCACCCTTTCCCTAAGAGGTTAGTAGGGTAGTGAATAAGTGTACGGGCGTGCCTCTCCTCTGGTCCTTCTCTTCCTTAGACTAGACCAGTGTTTCTCAACCTTGTCAACTTGAAGATGTCGGGACTTCAACTCCCAGAATTCCCCAGCCAGCATTTGCTGGCTGGGAATTCTGGGAGTTGAAGTCCAGACATCTTCAAGTTGACAAGGTTGAGAAACGCTGGACTAGACAATACCCAGTTCTTGGATGGATGCAAAATTCCCAGTGTGGTCTTAGCCCAGCGTGTTCAAAGTTACAACAGAATCCTGGACTGGCCATTTTTTCTCTCCAGGAAGTTTGCAAGAGCCGAGGTGGCGCAGTGGTTAGGGTGCAGTACTGCAGGCCACTTCAGCTGACTGTTATCTGCAGTTCAGCGGTTCTAATCTCACCGGCTCAAGGTTGACTCAGCCTTCCATCCTTCCGAGGTGGGTAAAATGAGGACCCAGACTGTGGGGGTGATATGCTGACTCTGTAAACCGCTTAGAGAGGGCTGAAAGCCCTATGAAGCGGTATATAAGTCTAACTGCTATTGCTATTGCTATTGCAATCTTCTCAATCTTGCAGAATCTTCTGCAATAGGAGCCAGCAGTGTGCAGCAGCTGCCAAAAAAGCCAACACAGTTCTAGGCTGCATCAACAGAGGGAGAGAATCAAGATCACGTGAAGTGTTAATGCCACTTTATAAGGCCTTGGGAAGGCCACATTTGGAATATTTGCATTCAGTTTTGGTCGCCACGATGTAGAAAAGATGTGGAGACTCTAGAAAGAGGGCAGAGAAAGACGATTAAGGGACTGGAGACTAAAACATATGAAGAACGGTTGCAGGAACTGGGTAGGTCTAGTTTAATGAAAAGAAGGACCAAGGGAGACATGACAGCAGTCTTCCAATATCTCAGGGGTTGCCACAAAGAAAAGGGAGTCAAACTATTCTCCAAGGCACCTGAGGGCAGAACAAGAAGCAATGGGTGGAAACTAATCAAGGAGAGAAGCAATTTAGAACTGAGGAGGAATTTCCTGACAGTTAGAACAATTAATCAGTGGAACAGAAGTTGCCTCCAGAAGCTGTGAATGCCCCAACGCTGGAAGTCTTGAAGAAGATGTTGGACAGCCATTTGTCTGGAATGGTATAGTGGTTTCCTGCCTAGGCAGGGGGTTGGACTAGAAGACCTCCAAGGTCCCTTCCAACTCTGCTCTTGTATTGTACTGTATTCTTCGTTCAGCCTGGTTTGCAAATTGCACAAACCTTCCTGCTTTGTTCTTTTTCATCTCAGTCATTAAGGGGTGGGGGGGTGATTTTTCCTCTGGATTTTGCCTCCTGTTTTTGCTTCTCCAATGTTGGCCAAGTGGTTCCCTTCTAGGGGTGGGGGTGGGATGCTCCCACCGAATGCTAATTGGCAATTAAGGACTGCCAAAGCCGTGTAGAAAAATCAAGATATTTCACGTTAGGAAAACAAGACATGGTTTGCGGGAGGAACTGAGTTTAAAGCAAAAATAAATAAATAAAACCCGTAAACAATGCTGTCTTTTTCCCCCCCCCCCAAAAAAAATCAATAGGAAGTGGATTAATGCGTCGAGCTTTAAAGTACATTGAAGGGTGTAAAAAGCATCTGATCATTAAATTTCACTCATTAAATTGCAGGAGGATTGGGGAACTCAGTGCTTGAACGATCAGTCCTCGACGTACGGAGCTGAGAATAACGGTCAAGTCATTAAGCGGGTCGCCAGCTGACCACGCCTGATTTTTACCACTTTTGTGGCAGCCCTTAAGTGAATCACCGTGGTTGTTAAACGGCAGAGATTATCATTAAGCAGATCCGTTGCACCCTCACAAACGTAAGCAGATCCACTTACGGTCGTAAGTGTAAAAAATGGTCATAACTCCCTTTTTCAGGCCCCGTTTAAACGGTCGCTAAATGAAGCAAGTTAAGGACTTCTGTTCTTGACTCGCAACTGTTTATTTAGTGACTGTCTGAAGTTACAACAGCCCCCCAAAAGGACTTATGACCGTTTTTCACACTTACGACCGTTGCAGCATCCTGTGGTCACATGATCAAAATTCAGACACTTGGGGACGGATTCACGTTTATGACCGTTGTAGTATCCCGGGGTCAGGTGATCCCTTTTGCGACCTGCCGACAAACAAAGTCAATGAAGAAGCCAGACTCACTTAACAACTGTGCTACTAATTTAACAACGGTGGCAAGAAAGGTTGTTTAAAAGGAGCAAAATTCACCTAACAAATATCTCGCTTAGCAACAAACATTTCGGGTGGAATTATGGTCGTATGTCGAGGACTACCTATACAAGCTGGCTTCAGGTGACGACGCCATAAATTGTAGCTACAGGACCCTCGGGATGTCCTGCTTAACAACCGTATGATTTTAGTGACTGAAATTCCCAGCGCCGTGAGCCGAAATTATAAACGTCAAACCTGCGTCTTTAAAATAAAAATCTTGTAGAAAAGTTAAAGTATTTTGGATAAAAATATGGTGGATTATTCAAAATATTCTTAAAAAGAGGATAAAGTTTACCCCCTTAGTTGTTCTTGCTAGGTATAATTACAGACTGTACAGTTATAGAGAGCCGAGGTGGCGCAGTGGTTAAATGCAGCACTGCAGGCTACTTCAGCTGACTGCAGTTCTGCAGTTCGGCTGTTCAAATCTCACCGGCTCAGGGTTGACTCAGCCTTCCATCCTTCCGAGGTGGGTAAAATGAGGACCCGGATTGTTGTTGGGGGCGATATGCTGACTCTGTAAACCGCTTAGAGAGGGCTGAAAGCCCTATGAAGCGGTATATAAGTCTAACTGCTATTGCTATTATAGAGACTAATTTGATTCTGAACTTAATAACGACCGCAAGATTATTGTCAGCGCAGTACTGGAAGAAGGAAGAGTTGCCTATTATTCAAGAATGGATGTTAAAAGTAGTAAACTTAGCAGAGATGACCAAAATCTCAGCATATCTGAAGGACCATTCAGACGAGAAATATAAATTGGAATGGAGAAGATGGATTGATTACATTCAAAATAAATACCGGACTAAGAAATTTCAATTAGCTTATGAATGAACAAGGAATATTATAATTTATCTAAAGTTAGTTTAACAAAAGGGGAGCTAATGTACAAGAGGGAGGTAGGATGCTATTGTTAGTTAGCTTATCTTAGTCTATGATTGTTAAATGTTTATACCCTGAATTTTGCTCTGGGAGGTTGGGGGGAGGGAGGGTTGGAGGGGGAGGGAGGGAAGGGGAAGGAGAAATATTTGTAAAATTTATTAAAACTCTTCAATAAAAAAATTAAAAAATAATCTAAAAAATTAAAATTCTCCCGGCAAGCCAGTCTAAAAGGGAGACCTTGGTGAATCCTTTCCCCCCCCCTTCTTTTGTGTGTTTTTCAGCCGTGAATTGTCAGGGACAGCCCAGAGACCAACAACCTTTCTCATGTCTGTCGGGGAAGTGAAAATGGACTAATTCACGGATGGAAATGTCGGCTGTTATTCAAGGGGGCATTTGTCCTTCATTATACGGCCCCTCTGTCGGTTTGCTGTCGTTGTCCCCCACCCCCCCCCGCCCCCATATTTGTATTTATATTTCCTGTAACTGGATCAGCGGTTTACCGGAGCAATTACAAAAGAAACATTAATCTCATTTTGTGGCCGTGCCGAAGAGGGTTTGGTGCCTTCCGGCTAGGGTACAAGGTCAAATTCAATGAACTGGATGGGGAGAAGAAAGACCCCCCCCTGTGTCTTTAAAGATGGAAGGGTCTCTATGCATGAGAGCCTCTCCTGGTTTCATAGCTGCCTGCCCCTTCCCTTCCCCTCTCTGTCTCCTTCTTTATTCCTTCCTTCCTTCCTCTCCTCCCCCTTTTTTCCACCCTTTCCTTTCTTCCCTTCCCTTTCTCCCTTCCACAAACTTCCTCCTCTTTCTTTCTGCTTCTTCCCTTCCCTTTCTCATCAATCCTTCTTTCCTTTCCTCCCTCTTTCTCCTTTCTGGCTTCCCTTCCATATCAACCTCCCTCCCTTCTTCCTTTCCTCTTTTCTCCCGTTCTACTTTCTTCTTCCTTTCTTTCCTTTCCTTTCCTTTCTTCCTTTCCCTTTCCTCCTTCTTTCTCATTTCTGGCTTCCCTTCTATATCAATCTCCCTCCCTACCTCCCCTTCTTCCCTTTCCTTCCCCTTCCATATCAATATTCCTCCCTCCCTTCCTATTTCTCCTTCCTCCTTTCTCCTTCCCACCCTCCCTCTCTTCTTCCTTTCCCCCTTCCATATCAATATTCCTCCCTCCCTCCCTTCCTATTTCTCCTTCCTCCTTCCCACCTTCCCTCTCTTCTTCCTTTCCCCCTTCCATATCAATATTCCTCCCTTCCTATTTCTCCTTCCTCCTTCCCACCCTCCCTCTCTTCTTCCTTTCCTTCCCCCTTCCATATCAATATTCCTCCCTCCCTCCCTTCCTATTTCTCCTTCCTCCTTCCCACCCTCCCTCTCTTCTTCCTTTCCTTTCCCTCTTCCATATCAATATTCCTCCCTCCCTTCCTATTTCTCCTTCTCCTTCCCACCTTCCCTCTCTTCTTCCTTTCCCCCTTCCATATCAATATTCCTCCCTCCCTTCCTATTTCTCTTTCCTCCTTCCCCACCCTCCCTCTCTTCTTCCTTTCCTTTCCCCCTTCCATATCAATATTCCTCTCTCCCTCCCTTCCTATTTCTCCTTCCTCCTTCCCACCCTCCCTCTCTTCCTCCTTTCCCCCTTCCATATCAATATTCCTCCCTCCCTCCCTTCCTATTTCTCCTTCCTCCTTCCCACCCTCCCTCTCTTCTTCCTTTCCTTTTCCCCTCCTCCTCTCCTCTCTCTCTCTCTCTCTCCCCTCCCCTCTTTCTCCAGCAATTGCTATTCTTCAAGCCCCGTGTGAATTTATCCTCTGCCTGGTTGTTTTGCATATGCTTTACATATGACAGGATAGGATATGTTTTACATATGATACCAAGCCCCCTCCCCACCAATGGGAGAGCATCCCACCCAGGCTGAGCCAGTGACCAGAGGCCCCTCTTCAGCGAGCGGGACACTAAAGTGGGTGTGGGGGGGGGAGGGAGGGGGCAGCACTTTTTCCCCAGCGAACCAATTTTATTAAAAGGGGGGATTTTTTGAGAAACAGCTGCTCTCCGCTCTGCAGATGGGAGTGTGTGTGTGTGTGCAATAAATCACTGAGCACTGGGTGTGCACTAAATCATGAAATCAAGGGGAAATAGTAACATTTGTGCTTAATGGAGATCCATTTCCTGCTTTATACATCTACTTATATATCAGTTTTATAGCGCCACCCCTCTTATGAAAGCCAGTGTACAGCGAAGGAAGAAAACATATAAAAACAGTCATTTTTCTTAAAAAAAACACCCACCAGGCGTACAATTAACCCTCGATGTATAAACCACAACCGAGCCCAAAATTGGTGTGCAAGGCAGTTGTTGAGCAGTTGTCCCATTTTATGACCTTTTTGCCACGGTCGTTAAGTGAATCGCATGGTCGTTAAGCAAACCTAGCTTCTCCATCGAGGGAGAACCCAGCTGTAAAATTCTACAAGTTGCCATCGCGTCGTGTTTCGCTTAACGGCAAAAATGGCAAGCGATGTTGTAGGCTCGTCATGGTCCCATGATTTTCCACTTAGCGACCGTGGCACTTCATGATGGAGTTTCTGATCCCAGTTCTGGTCATTAAATGAGGACTACCTCTATTGGCTATGTGTACTGGGAGTCCTCGGCTTATAGCAGTTCATTTAGTGACCGTTTAAAGTTACAACTGCACTGAAAAAGTGACCATTTACGACCATTTTTCACACTTACGACCGTTGCAGCATCCCCACAGTGAGGGGATCAAAATTTGGATGCTTGGCAACTGACTCAAACTTATGACAAAGTATTTTGCGACCTTTTGACAACAAAGTCAATGGGGAAAGAAGATTCACTTAACAATGGCATCAATTGCGGCAATTCATTTAACAACAGAGCCTAGAAAGGTCATAAAATGGAGCCACTTAAGAACGGTCTGGAACCTGGAATTAAGGAGGAATTTCCTAACAGTGAGGACAATTAACCAGTGGATCTGCTTGCCACCAGAAATTGTGGGTGCTTCATCACTGGAGGTTTTAAAAGAAGAGACTGGACTGCCATTTGTCTGACATGGTACAAGTAGTCCTGGACTTACAACATTTCGTTTAGCGACGATTCAAAGTTACAATGGCATTGAAAATGTGTGACTTAGGGCTGTTTTTCACACTTACGACCCTTTCAGCATCCACTCGGCAACTGGTTCGTATTTATGACAGTCACTATGCCCCGGGGGTCACATGATCCTCTTTTGCGACCTTCTGCCCAGCAAACTCAAAGAGGAAGCCAGATTCACTTAACAACCGTGTTACGAATTCATCAACGGCCGTGATTCGTTTCATAACTGAGGCAAAGAAAAGTCGTAAAATGGGGCAAAGTTCAATGTCTCACTTAACAACAAAAACCTTGGGCTGAATTACGGTCGTAACTCGAGCACTACCTGCACAGCGTCTCTCTCCTGCTTGAGCAGGGGTTGGACTAGAAGACCTCCAAGGTCCCTTCCAGCTCTGTTCCTGAATTGCAATTGAATTGCATCTTACGGCCCAGATTCTCTTTGTCCGAGTTGGATGACCTGAAAAATCTCTTTCTAGTGTATAATTTAAGTAGGTAATTCCAGGTCAGGCAGATGAGCAGGGTAGAAATCTTTCCTGCCACAGTCATTTTAATTTCCCCTTCAAAAATTCTGCTCTCTTCCATTTTTAGTAAAGGGATCTGAGCTTTTTATGAGGCTGATTTGTTCTGATTTTAGTGGGCTGTTTTAAAAGTGTAATTTTGCTGGACAAGGGACACCCAGATTCTTGCAGAAAAAAATAACTATTTGAGGGACAAACAGGATCACTTCCGTTCAAAGGACACTTTTTCTCCTTCAGGACTAAAAAGACCCCAGAAGCTCTGGCACCAGCTGTTCTCCAGGTGTGTGGGATTACAATATCTACCATCCTCCAGATTGGCAGGAAACTGGCACACTCCAAGCATGAGGCTGGGCACGGGGGGGGGATTGGCCTGGTTTGAAGGGTTAGCATCTGGCCAAAGCTGTCTGGGCTTGAGAATCAAGTAGGGTTAGGTCATCCAGATGTTACAGAGCTCCTTGGGTTAACGGGAAAGGAGGAGGAGGAGGAGGAGGAGGAGGAGGAGGAGGAGGAGGAGGAGAAAAAGAAAAGATGGAGGAATATACAGTGATGGAGAAGGAGAAGGAGGAGAAAGAGAAGGGAGAAGAAGGTGGAGGAAGAGGAGAAGGTGAAGAAGATGGAAGAAGAGAAGGAGGTGGTGGTGATGGAGAAGGAGGAGAAGGATATGAAGGAAAAGGAGAAGGTGAAGGAGGAGGGAAAGATGGAGGAGGGTGATGGAGAAGGAAGAGGAGAAGAGGATGGAGGGAGAAAAGGAGGAGAAATTGAAGAAGAAGATGGAAGAAGAGGAGGAGGAACAGGTGATGGAGAAGGAGGGGAAGGATAAGAAGACAGAGGAGGAGAAGGATAAGGATGTAAAGGAGAAGATGAAGGAGAAGGAAAAGATGGAGGAGAGTGATGGAGAAGAAGAAGATGGAGGGAGAAAAGGAGGAGAAGTTGAAGAAGAGGAGGAGGAGGAAAAGGCGATGGAGAAGGAGGAGAAGGATAAGAAGACAGAGGAGGAGAAGGATGTGAAGGAGAAGATGAAGGAGAAGGGAAAGATGGAACAGGAGGAGGAGAAGATAGAGAAGAAGATGGAGGAAGAGGAGGAGGAGAAGATGAAGATGGAGGAGATGATGGAAACGGAGGAGGAGAAGATAGAGAAGATGAGGAAGAGGAGAAGATGAAGATGAAGGAGATGATGGAACAGAAGGAGGAGAAGATAGAGAAGAAGATGGAGGAAGAGGAAGAGGAGAAGATGAAGATGGAGGAGATGATGGAACAGGAAGAGGAGAAGATAGAGAAGAAGATGGAGGAAGAGGAGAAGATGAAGATGGAGGAGATAATGGAAGAGGAGGAAGAGGAAGACGAAAAGATGAAGAAGGAGAAAAAGGAGACGAATGAGAATGAGAAGACAAAAGATGGAGAAGATGAAGGACAAGGAGGAGGAAGGAGAAGGAGAGAAGGTATACATTTCCCTTCTTTTTTCCAAAAAATTGTTGCGCTCTCTCTCCCTCTCTCCCTCCCTCCCTCCCTCCCCCCATTTCATCCATCTATCATCTCATTTGCAGGAGAAGGATAAAGGTAACACCTTCCCTGCGCCTACAAGATAGAGATGGAGAGGTTTGATTACCAAGTGTCAGGGAGAGGAGCGAGAGATAAATGGGAGGCGGGAGGCTGCAGGCAGCTTCGCAGCAGCCAGCAAGTGTCAAATCACAGCATCTCTTTCTTCACCCCAACAAAAAAAAGAAAGAAAGAAATTTGGGAGTCGGAGGGGTAGGAAGAGGCCCAACCTCTGACACCAACATCTGCAGGGAGAGAGAGAGAGAGAGAGACTCTTTTGCACAGATCAGAAGCATTTACATTTCCCAGCTTCCCGTTCAAAGCCGCAAATTGGCTGGAAGAGAAAAGGAGGCAGCGAAAATGCTTTTATCCGCTTCTTTTTTTAATAATATTTGAAGGCAACCTTAAAAACAAAAGGGACCTTTGGAAGCTCAACAAGGTTTGACGCAGCGCACCTGTGTGTGTGTGGTGTGTGTGTTTGTGTGTGTGTGTGTGAGAGAGAGAGAGAGAGAGGGAGAGAGAGGGAGAGAGAGAAAGAGAGAGGGAGAGAGAGAGAGAAAGAGAAACACAGGTTTGGGGTTGCTTTGACATGTTTTGGGCGCTCCACCAAGCGAAAAGAAAACTCAGTCTGTTTATAGCCCAGTAGAAGATGGTGAAATTTGGCTTCTCGGGCACCTCCTGCTGCAATGTTGATTCATTATTAATAGATCAATGAGGCCTTGGCTGAAGTCATCGCGATTATTCATAGAAAGAACGTTCCTTTTAACACACACACACACACAGACACACACACACACAACCAGAAACAGTGCGTCAGAGGTCGCCATCCCGGCAATTTTTAAGATGTGGTGGACTTCAAGTCCCAGAATTCCCTAGCCGGCTTGTATGGACTCCAATTCCCAGAATTCCCCGGCTGTTGCATATGGACGTCAACTGCAGGAGTTCCTGAGTCAGCACATGTGGACTTCAACTCCCAGAATTCCCCAGCTGCTGTATATGGACTTCAACTCCCAGAATTCCCCATTTTGCATTTCAACTCCCAGAATTCCCCAACTGGCACATGTGGACTTCAACTCCCAGAATTCCCCAACTGATACATCTGGACTTCACTCCCAGAATTCCCCAGGCAGCACATGTGATCTTCAACTCCCAGAATTCCCCAGCCGGCACATGTGGACTTCAAGTCCCAGAATTCCCTAGCCGGCTTGTATAGACTCCAATTCCCAGAATTCCCCGGCTGTTGCTTATGGACTTCAACTCTCAGAATTCCCCATTTTGCATTTCAACTCCCAGAATTCCCCAACTGGCACATGTGGACTTCAACTCCCAGAATACCCTAACTGATACATCTGGACTTCACTCCCAGAATTCCCCAGGCAGCACATGTTGTCTTCAACTCCCAGAATTCCCCAGCCGGCACACATGGACTCCAACTCCCAGAATTCCCCAGCTGGAGCATACAGATTTCAACTCCCAGAATTCCCCAGCTGGCACATATGGAAGTAATTCCGAGTATTCCCTGGCTGGCACATGTGAATTTCAACTCCCAGAATTCCCCAGCCAACTTCCTTTTGTAGATTTCAACTCTCAGAATTCTGGGAGTTGAAGTCCTCAGGTCTTAAAAGCTTATTCAATTTAGAAGCACTGATTTAATCCAATGCCTTGAATTAAATAAAACGCCAAGTCTCAAGAACTATTGAAATGCTGCTCTAACTTTCTATCTGGCATGGGTACACTTCGACTCCGAGAACCCCCCAGCTGGTACGTGTGGACTTCAACTCCTAGAATTCCTTAGCCGGCACATGCAGACTTCAACTCCCAGAATTCCTCAGCTGGTACATGCAGGCTTCAACTCCCAGAATTCCTTAGCCGGCACACGCAGACTTCAACTCTCAGAATTCCTTAGCCGGCACATGCAGACTTCAACTCCCAGAATTCCTCAGCTGGTACATGCAGACTTCAACTCCCAGAATTCCTTAGCCGGCACATGCAGACTTCAACTCCCAGAATTCCTCAGCTGGTACACGCAGACTTCAACTCCCAGAATTCCTCAGCTGCCACATGCAGACTTCAACTCCCAGAATTCCTCAGCTGGCACATGAAGGCTTCAACGCCCAGAATTCCTCAGCTGGTACATGCAGACTTCAACTCCCAGAATTCCTCAGCTGGCACACGCTAGCTTCAACTACCAGAATTCCTCAGCTGGCACACGCTAGCTTCAACTCCCAGAATTCCTCAGCTGGCACATGAAGGCTTCAACTCCCAGAATTCCTCAGCTGGTACATGCAGACTTCAACTACCAGAATTCCTCAGCTGGCACACGCAGACTTCAACTCCCAGAATTCCTCAGCTGGCACATGCAGACTTCAACTCCCAGAATTCCTCAGCTGGCACACGCTAGCTTCAACTACCAGAATTCCTCAGCTGGCACACGCAGACTTCAACTCCCAGAATTCCTCAGCTGGCACATGCAGGCTTCAACTCCCAGAATTCCTCAGCTGGCACACGCAGACTTCAACTCCCAGAATTCCTCAGCTGGCACATGAAGGCTTCAACTCCCAGAATTCCTCAGCTGGCACACACAGGCTTCAACTCCCAGAATTCCTCAGCTGGCACATGCAGACTTCAACTCCCAGAATTCCTCAGCTGGCACACGCAGACTTCAACTCCCAGAATTCCTCAGCTGGCACATGCAGACTTCAACTCCCAGAATTCCCCAGCGGGTATGTGTGAACGTCAATTCGCCAGCATGTATGGACTTCAACTCCCAGAATTGTAGGAGTTGAAGTCCACCATTTATTATCCATCCGTTTATTTTCCAAAGCCCCTGAAGACAGGAAAAGAAAACATGGATGGAAACTAATCGAGGAGAGAAGCGACCTAGAACCAAGGAGAAACTTCTTAACAGTGAGGACGGTTAACCAGTGGAACTGCTTGCCACCAGAGGATGTGGGTATTTCACCACTGGAGTTTTTAAAGAAGCCACCGGACATCCCTTTGTCTAAAGATGGTATTGTGTCTCCTGCTTGAGCAGGGGGCTGGACTAGAAGACCTCCAAGGTCCCTTCCAGCTCTATTCTGATCCATCGATTGAAGTCTTAAAAGCTGGTGCCGTTGAGCAATGCAAAAAATCACCTCGCCTGAAACCACACCCATCAATCCAGAGACGGGCAGCATAAGGAACGGTCGGTTTGATGCCACCGAAGAGGGAGAACCAGAAGGCCACAACTTGCAAATGGACGGAGAAAAAGAAACACCAAAACACCAGGTGCCAACCCCCCCCCCCCAAAAAAACTCATCAATAGGGTCAACCACGCCAATGTTCAGGCACCCCTCGCCTGGCGCACTGCCCCTGGCACAACCCCTGAACCTCGTCACGCCAAAGAATTGTTGATTTTGCACCGAATTAAATTCCCACCTGCGCTCACTCGCTCCAGGATGAGTTTTGAAACGCGGCAACAGCTGGAAGGCGGGTTTGATGTCCTTTCTTAATTAAAAGCGGTACAGTTTTATGTTCTGATTCCATTTTATTATGTTCTGATTCCATTTTATTGGGCCTGGTTGCATGGTTTTTGTGTTTGTGTGTGTGTTTGTTTTCATTTCGGGTCTGAGGTGGAAGGAATTGCGCATGAACAGTGTTGGTTGCGCTCAGGAAGAGCGAAGTGGCTGTTGGAGCTGGGGAGTGCTTGGATGGGAGGCCACCATGAAATGCATAGGCATAAATTAGCCTGGGAACACAAAAACAAAAAATAACTCAGTGCCAAACCAATGTCTCACTTAGCAACAGAAATGTGGTGCTTAATCGTGGTCGTAAGTCAAAGACTACCTCTATAGCAGTAATGATGAACCTTTTCGGCACCGAATGCTCAAACCGGAAGACGCACATGCACATCTGTTGTGGCCCAGCAGGAGGCGTTGGAGCTGCCACCAGACTCCAACAGCGAGGGGCCCTATGAGTTGGCTCTGGAGGATGTGGAGGACCCTGGACAGGGTTCCGACTCTGAGCAGGGCGCAGAGAGGCTGGTTAGCCACCAGGAGGCGCCTGAGCCTTGGACCAGTGGGGAGGAGACAAGGGAGTGTGATCCTGACATCTTGCATTGGAGCAGTGGGGAGGAGACAAGGTGGTCCTGGATGCCTAGCAACGGAAGGCTAATAGGGATAAAGAACAGTTACGCAATTACAGGAGGTGATTGCACTCAGCTGGTGGTAATTAGGCTCCTCTCCAGACTATAAAAGGACTGCTTGTGCACACGCCCCTTTTGCAGAGGTCAACGCATTAACTAATGTTGGAGAACTGTGGTGTGAGCTTGGCAGGCTGGATTGCTGCCAAGGCTTGTCTGTGCTGGATTGCTGCCAAGGACCTGTCTGTCTGTGAATAAATTCCGTAAAGTATCTTTGGCTCGGAGTGCTTTGGTGTGGGCTGAGAGGGGGGGGGGTTCAGAACAAACATCCATGCGTGCAGATCAGCCGGCTGCAGCGCATGCATGCGCCAACCAGCTGGTCTTCGGGTTTTTAGCACGTGCGCCAGCCAGCTGGTCTTTCCGCATGTCGGGGCACCCAAAACCCGAAACCCAGCTGACCGGCACGCGCATGACTGATTTTGGGCTGTTTTTAAGAGCCGAAGTGGCGCAGAGGTTAAATGCAGTACTGCAGGCTACTTCAGCTGACTGCTAGTTCTGCAGTTCGGCTGTTCAAATCTCACCGGCTCAGGGTTGACTCAGCCTTCCATCCTTCCGAGGTGGGTAAAATGAGGACCCGGATTGTTGTTGGGGGCAATATGCTGACTCTGTAAACCGCTGAAAGCCCTACGAAGCGGTCTAACTGCTATTGCTATTGCTATTTTGGGGGTGTTTTGGGGGGCGTTTTTCAGGCCAAAAACGCCCCATAGAACGGCCTGATTTTTGGCCCATTTTCAGGCTGTTTTCCGGTGTTCCGGCACCCATGAAGACCGGAAACCGGAAGAGCAGCTGGCAAAAGGTGCCTTGTGCCCACAGAGAGGGCTCGGCGTGCTGCCTCGGCCATGTGTGCCATAGGTTTACCATCACGGCTCTATGGAAAAGGAACTGGGCTGAGCTGAGTCGGGGCCATGGAGTATCTACTACACCTTGCCTCGGAGGGATAAGAGCGAAGAGTAAGCCGAGTGAGTCAGCCCGAGTAAGTTAATTCGGGGTTTTTTTTAGGTGGCTTCTGGCTGTGTGTTTTAAAATGGATTTGAGCCTGTTTTTTCTTGTTTTATGAGGTGCCTTTTTTTTCTCTTTCTGTTCAAGCTGTTTTTAAAAGTTCCTTGCCGGGTTTCTTTTAATCTCAGGCATATGGTTCGCCCCTGACTTCGCGCCCTTCAAGGATAAATATGCAGCGTACTTATTTTAAATAAAATTGGAAGAAGGAGACAAGGAGACGAAGGGAAGGATGGTGAAGAAGAAAATCTGAGTCGGTTTTTCAATGCTCAGCATTGGCTGGTTGATGCAGGCAAGTTCTGGTTCAGCCACGAGGCAACTCGGTTGTTAAGCAAAGCTGTCATTAAATGGAACCAAAAAGGGGCTTGGGATTTTTCTTTCGCTTTGCAGATCTTTTAAGACCATAAATGCAAGTGACCACAATTGAGCCCGCCCTCCCTCTCCTTCTCTTTCCTTTCCTTCCTTCCATCCTCCCTATTTCGTTCCTTCTGCCCTCCTACCCTCTATTTCCTTCCATCCTCCATTCCTCCCTGCATCCTACTCTCCTCTCCCCTCTCCTCTCTTCCCTCCCATTCTTCCTACATTCCTTATTTCCTTCCCTCACTCCCTTGTTCCTTCCCCTTTTTTCTTTCTTTCCTTCCCTCTATCCCTCGTTCCTCTCCTCTGTTCTCTCCCATCCTCGTTCTCCTTTTCTTTCCTTCCTTTCTTCCCCCTCTCCCTCATTCCTTCTCCTTCCTTCCTCCTTCCTTCTCCCTTCCTCCCCCATTCCTTCCCCTTTCCTTCCTTCTTTCCCTCCCTTCCTCCTTCGTTCTCCTTCCTTCTTTCCTTCTTCCCTCACACCCTTGTTCCTTCCCCTTTTTTCTTTCCTTCCTTCCTTCCCTCTATCCCTTGTTCCTCTCCTCTGTTCCCTCCCATCATCATTCTCCTTTTATTTCCTTCCTTCCTTTCTTCCCTCTCTCCCTTTCCTTCCCCTTCCTTCCTCCTTCCTTCTCCCTTCCTCCTTCATTCCTTCCCCTTTCCTTCCTTCTTTCCCTCCCTCCCTCCCTCCTCTCCTTTCTCCCTTCCTTTCTCCCTCTCTCCTTTTTTCCCTCCCTTCCTCCTTCATTCTCCTTCCTTCTTTCCTTCTTCCCTCCCTCCCTTGTTCCTTCCCCCTTCTTTCCTTCTTCTTTCCTTCCCTCCCTCCAGATCAACCACCCTCCTATCCCCCCTCCCATCTCTAAATCAACACCCCAATTTCTTGGATAGAGGGATACAAAACAGGCAGCGCAACAACTGATTGTGGCAGTCTTCATATCTGACAAATTTGTCTGCTCTCCTCTTAAGCATTTCCATTGGAAATCTGGCCGCTGTTCTGCTCGATGCTTCCAGGAAAAAAAAAACGAACCCACTCTGACTTCCACTCCTTGTTAATAATTTATCCAGCTCGCCATAAGTACTTCATAATCGTATGATGGGCTCTGCTACCATTCCCCCCAGTCATCGCCTGCCAGCTCCCATATCCATCTCATCCACTGGCTGGAATTACTCAATCTTGCCAACTTTTCAAATGTGCAGACTTTAAACTCACAGAATTTGACAGCCAGCATGCTGGGACTTGGAGTCCATGAATGCTGGCTGTGGAATTATGGAACTCAGAGTCCATGAATGCCGGCTGCGGAATTCTGGGACTTGCAGTCTATGAATTCTAACTGCGGAATTCTGGGACTTGGGAGTCCATCAGTGGTGGGTTTCAAAAAATTTTCGAACCTACTCTGTGGGTGTGGCCTCCTTTGTGGGAGTGGCTTGACAGCCATGTGACCTGGTGGGAGTGGCTTGCCGGCCATATGCTCTCTCTCTCTCTCTCTCTCTCTCTCCTTCCTTTTGTCTCTCTGTCCCTTTTTACTTTTTTTCTTTCACCTCTCTCACTTTTTCTTTCTTTTCTTTCTTTCTTTTCTTCTTCTTTTTTTCTTCCTTTCTTTCTCTTTCTCTTTCTCTCTCTGTGTGAGTCTGTGTGTATGTGTGTGTGTGTGTGTGTGTGTGTGTGTGTGTCTGTCAGTGGTGGGTTTCAGCATTTGCTGGCTGGGGAATCCTGGGAATTGAAGTCCAGACATCTTCCAGTTGCCAAGGTTGAGAAACACTGTTTTAGGAGCTTCATCACTGGAGGCTTTCAAGAAGAGACTGGGCTGTCATCTGTCAGAAATGGTGTAGGGTCTCCTGCTTGGGCAAGGGGTTGGACTAGATGACCTACAAGGTCCCTTCCAACTCTGTTAATCTAATCTAATCTAATCTAATCTAATCTAATCTAATCTAATCTAATCTAATCTAATCTAATCAAAACATCACAAAAGTTATGACACTAATCCGATCTCCTAATGAGACCCACAAATCTCCAGCATATTCCGCCCCGTTTAAAGATGACTTTAAGTGATGGTTAATTTTTATTTTAATCTCTCCAAAATTGAGGCCTACCGCTGTCATTTCATTACTGTTCAATTTAATTGTTAAAACAGAGAAAAAAATAATTCAGGGGACACTGAATGGAATAATCTTTGGTACAGGAAGTCCTCAACTGGCAACCGTTTCTTTAGCGACCGTTCAAAGTTACGACGGTGCTGAAAAAAGTGACATGATTCACACTTATGACCGTTTCAGCATTACAGCATACTCTTGATCAAACATTGATTCCTATTCACGACTGTGTCCCAGGCTCACTTTTGGGACCTTCTGACGAGCAAAGTCAACGGGGAAGCCGGATTCGCTTAACAACCGGGTCACTCACCAACGGCAATGACTCACTTAACAACCGCGGTGAGAAAGGTGGTAAAAACGGGGCAAAACTCATTTAACAAATATCTCACTTAACCACAGCAAATTGTGTGGCTCAATTGTGGTCGTAAGTCGAGGACCACCTGTGCAGGTAATCCTCGACTTACGACCATCCATTTAGTGACTGTTCAAAGTTACTATGGGACTGAAAAAAAAGGGTCCTTGCACTCACGACCGTTGCAGCATCCCTGGAGCCATGTGATCAAAATTCAGATGCTTGGCAACCAACTCACATTTATGACGGTTTGGGGGGGGAGTCACGTGATCCCCTTTTGCGACCTTGTGACCAGCAAAGTCAATGGAAAAACCAGATTCACTTAACAATCGGATTGTTTAACACCTGCAATGAATTCACATCACAACGCTGGCAAGAAAACAGGGCAAAACTCAACTGTCTCGCTTAGCAACAAACATTGTGGCCGTAAATCGAGGACTAATCTGTTGCCCAGATATTTTAAACTTGCTGCATTTGCAAAATGCTGGACGGAGTGTAAAGGTAACGGTTCCCCTTGCACACATGTGCTAGTCTTTCCTGCCTCTAGGGGGCGGTGCTCAACTCCGTTTCAAAGCCGAAGAGCCAGCTCTATCTGAAGACGTCTCCGTGGTCATGTGGCCGGCAGGACTCAACGCTGAAGGCGCACGGAACGCTGTTCCCTTCCCACCAAAGGTGGTTCCTATTTTTCTACTTGCATTTCTTACGTGCTTTCGAACTGCTAGGTTGGCAGAAGCTGGGTCAAGGAACGGGAGCTCACTCCGTTATGCGGTGCTAGGGATTCGAACCGCCAAACTGCCGACCTTTCTGATGGACAAGTGTAACAGTGGCTACAGTGCTCAGGTCTTTTCCCATGTAAGATTGAGATTGTCTACTCTATCTCTATCTCTATCTCTGTCTCTGTCTGTCTGTCTATCTATCTATCTATCTATCTATCTATCTATCTATCTATCTATCTATCTATCTATCTATCTATCTATCTATCTAATCATCTATGTCTGTCTGTCTGCCTGTCTGGTTATCCATTATCTATCTATCCATTATCTATCTATCCATCTATCCATCTATCCATTCATCCATCCATCCATCCATCCATCTATCTATCTACCTAACTATCTATCTAATCATCTATGTCTGTCAGTCTGTCTGTCTGTCTGGTTATCTATCTATCTATCTATCTATCTATCTATCTATCTATCTATCTATCTATCTATCTATCTATCTATCTATCTATCTATCTATCTAATCATCTATGTCTGTCTGTCTGCCTGTCTGGTTATCCATTATCTATCCATCCATCCATCCATCCATCCATCCATCCATCCATCCATCCATCCATCCATCTATCTATCTATCTATCTATCTATCTATCTATCTAATCATCTATGTCTGCCTGTCTGGTTATCCATTATCTATCTATCCATCTATCCATCTATCCATCTATCCATCTATCCATCTATCCATCTATCCATCTATCCATCTATCCATCTATCCATCTATCCATCTATCCATCTATCCATCTATCCATCTATCTATCTATCCATCCATCCATCCATCCATCCATCCATCCATCCATCCATCCATCCATCCATCCATCTATCTATCATCTATCTTCTATCTGACTCTGCATTTCAGCTGCCCCCGAGGTAAAACCAAGGAAGGCATTAGTGACGACTAACCAAAGTTTGATGCTGGGGGGTTGGGGGGGGTGGGTGGGACAGGACTCTGAATGTCTAAAAAGGGCATCAGCTCGTTTGTTTTACAACCAACCTCATCTTCATCGTAAAGATGCCGGGGACCCGGGGTCAAATTGAGTAAATAAGAGGCAATCAGCTCGCCTGCAGCCTCGGTGCGGGGTGAATGCCCAGGAGAGAAAATTTAATCAGCGTTTGATGAGCTGACAAGGAGGCCTGGAAAAACCCTTCCAAAGAAAAGTGCTGGAGAAAGGAACAGAATTCTAGGTTTTCCCGGCCTCTCCCCCCCCAATTAATTCCCCCCCCTCGTTTTCAATCAGGCAGTTTTGTCCTCTGCGCAACCACGAAATGAAACCCGTCCGATCCGAGAATCGAAAAACACCACCTTTCGAATCTTGCAGGGCGAAATTTTGGCCCTCCGGAAGGTTCAAACCGGAGTCTACTTCTCATAAACCAGAGTCATTTGTAATAACTGAGAGGCAGTTTGGTCTAGTGGTTAAGGCACAAGGCGAGAAGCAAGGAGACTGCGAGTTCTAGTCCTGTCTTATCAGAGGTGGGTTCCTACCGGTTCGCACTGGTTCGGTAGAACCGGTTCGTCAAATCTACCGAACCGGTTAGAAGAGGTTCCACCAGTGGACCCGGAAAGCAGGCCACACCTACAGAAGAGGTTCCGAAATTTTTTGAAACCCACCACTGTTTTAATTCCATATCTTGCTTTACCATTGCTTCTAACCACTAACTTCTGAATAGCTGCTTGGACCTACCTAAGTACTGAGCCTAATTCATATATTCCTGTTTTTGGGAACTGAGAATTAAATTTCAGAAAAAGGATACCTGTATTGCTCTGGGAATCTACCTATGACATTCATTCTTGAACTAAGTTCTTGGATGAAAGACTATATCTTTCCTGTTTGTTTATATCTTTCCTGTTTCTCATCCTTCCTGAAAAGACTGTACATTGTTGGTTGAAAGCAGAGGTCCTTTTTGTTACTTGTAGTCCTCAGTTTACAACCACAATTGAGTCCAATATTGTTTTATTTCTTCTGCAGTTAGTATTATTTATTTTTGTACAATCTTATTGTAGTTCATCCATTGGGGCAAAGGATTCAGTGACATCGTCTTGGCCACTCCCACCCAGTCACATGACTGCCAAGCCACTCCCACCCGGTCACATGGCTGGCAAACCACTCCCACAAAGCAGGCCACACCCACAGAGTAGTTTCCAAAATTTTTTGAAACCCACACTGTGTCTTATGCTAGAAAGCTTTGGACCAATCACCAGGAGGCTGTGAGTTCTAGTCCCGCCTTAAGCTTGAAAGCTGATTGGATGAACTCTTTGGGCCAATCATCTGGAGGCTGTGCGTTCTAGTCCCACTTTAGGCATGAAAGCCACCGGAATGACTTTGAGCCAATCGCTAGAAGACTGTGAGTTCTAGTCCTGTCTTACACACGAAAGCCAATTGGGCAACTTTGGACCAATCACAGGAGACACGGAATTCTAGTTCCACCTTAGGCGTGCAAGCCGACTGGCTGACTTTGCTCCAATCACCAGGGGACGGTGAATTATAGTTCCGTCGTAGGCATGAAAGCCAAATGGGTGACTTTGGTCCAATCACTAGGAGATGGTGAGTTCTAGTCCCACCGTAGGCGTGGAAGATGACTGGATGATTTTGGACCAATCACTAGGAGACGGTAATTTCTAGTCCTGCCTCAGGTATGAAAGCCGGGTTTGTGAGCTTGTTAACCAGCTCAATTTATGACCGTTGCAGCCTCTTGCGACCTTGGAGTCAGATCTGAGACCTTCCCAAGAGGCTTCCAACAACCTTGCAGTCAATTGGATTTGCTTAACGACCACACAATTCACTTAATGACCACACAATCCAGGTAAAATGATCATAAAATCAGGTCTGGCCTACTGGTCATAGCACCATGGCCATAACATCAGTTCTGGTCTCTTGATGATTCACATATTGCAGAGAGACCAAATTCCCAGTCCTCATTTTGGCTGTAAGTCGAGCGCTACCTATACCTATACAGACCAGTGTTTCTCAACCTTGGCAAATGGAAGCCGTGTGGACTTCAACTCCCAGAATTCCCCAGTCAGAATTCCTGGACTCCGAGTCCCAGAATTCCACAGCCAGCAGAGTCCATGAATTCTGACGGGGGAATTCTGGGAGTTGAAGCCCACACGGCTTCCCTTTGCCAAGGTTGAGAAATCAACTCTTCCAGAAAAGGAAACAGCCACCGTAAATCCCAGGAAAAGGTTTGTTTTAATGAAAATTTCAATTTAATACCTTATTTCCCAGAGGAAAGCAACTCTATATTTACTACAACTTCTTCCCCAAAAGGAAGAGAAAAGCAATCAATCCCTCAATCCTACTTTCCTGCCTATTTATCAAATACCAGACAAGAATCTCACATTAATAATACTCATTTTTCCCATCTGGACAATTGTGACAGAAACCAGTTGCAAGGATGCCAAATGCCTTCCCCAGTGTGTGTGTGTGTGTGTGTGTGTGTGTGTGTGTCACACTTGCATAGGAGCGTACATGTACATGCAGGTAACATATACATTAAGGGACACGGTGGCTCAGTGGCTAAGACGCTGAGCTTGTCGATCAGAAAGGTTGACAGTTCGGCGGTTCGAATCCCCAGCGCCGCATAACGGAGTGAGCTCCCGTGACTTGTCCCAGCTTCTGCCAACCTAGCAGTTAAAAAGCATGTAAAAATGCAAGTAGAAAAATAGGAACCACCTTTGGTGGGAAGAGAACAGCGTTCCATGCACCTTCGGCGTTGAGTCATGCCGGCCACATGACCACAGAGACGTCTTCGGACAGCGCTGGCTCTTCGGCTTTGAAACGGAGATGAGCAGCGCCCCCTAGAGTCGGGAACGACTAGCACATATGTGCGAGGGGAACCTTTACAGTTACCTTTATCATATACATCATCAACATACAACAATTTGTTTAGTGGCTCTTTGAATTACAACAGTACTGAAAAAACTGATTTCTGACCATTTTTCACACTTATGACCCTCCATGGCCATGTCATCAAAATCCAGATGTTTGGCAACTGACTCGCATTTATGACCGTTGCGGTGTCCCGGGGTCTTGTCATCCCCTTTTTACAACCTTCTGACAAGCAGAGGCCAGATGGGGAGTCCAGATTCACTTAACAACCAATTAACTGATTCAACGGCCGCAACGATTCACTTAACAACAGTGGCACAAAAGGTCGTAAAAGGGGCAAAACTGACTTCCTAGCTATCTCTCTTGGCTCAATTGCGGTCATAAAGTTGAGACCTCCCTGCATGTGTCTGTCTAGAGAGCCATCCAAAGTCAGAATGGAAAGGAGGATGAGAAAGAAGGAAGGAAGGAAGGAAGGTGATTAAAAAGCAAGGTCGAATTAAAATTAATTGCCTGTATAATCACCTGTTATTATTTATTTATTTTTATTCACCCTCTGCCGTTATTGTTTTTATAAACAAATGCTTCCAGACCTGGATAAGGATCTTATGAAGGTGACCATTGTTGGAAAGAATCCAATGGAGGTGAAATACAATAACAGAAGGTGGTTGAGAGTTTGGAGGACTTTTAATCCAGTTGTCAACCCTGAAGTGAGCCAGGCTGAAGGAGGATGCTCTCCACCAGGGCGTCAAATGTTATTTCATCGAGGGCCGCATCAGGTTGTGTCGATAAATAAAGTATTGATAAACACCCACCTTTATCTCCCTTGAAACGCTGCCAGAGGCCTAATAGCCAAAGGCACAGCAAGGCCAAACTTAGCACAGAGTCCAACAGAACTTCTCAAAGCTTGAACCGACCAAAACGAACAAAATTGCTTCCTGCAAAAGATCACATCCCGTTTGCTCCTCTTTGATGCCTTATGCGAGGAGCCAATCATCTCCAAGCCTTACTCCCGAGTCGACCCTCTTTTCTTAATTGTTCTTGCCTTCCGGCAGCTCTGCGCATGCGCACACTGGGAACAGGCTCCCGCTGTTATTCTGCCTCCCTGATGTCAGACTCAGGAGGAAGCAAATAACTACCAGATGGCCTTCATCCCCTCTCTGCCTCCGACGCAGAGCCCTCGTCCGAGCCTTCCCCAGACTCCAGGACTGGCCCAGGTTCCTCCCCAACTTCCTCACTGTCCGAATCTGCTGCCAGCCTCCACAGGTGGACCACAACAAAGATGCAGCGACCCCAAATTTGGGCTTTTCAATTTCTACAGTTTACTTAGGCGCCATGGCAACAGGCGTGCGATGCTTACATAAAAATTAAATATTAAATTTGGGCCTTGGCATATGGCGCATCGTTCGGCTGTGGGGACGGCTTTAATTTGCTAGCGCAGCTGTTCCCTTGCAGGAACATTCAGGGATAACAGGAAAGGCGCGTCTGCTTCAGCAGACATACAGAGTGTTTCCCCCCCCCCCTTCGTTCGTTTTTTTACAGATTTGGGGAGGAAAAATATTTGGAGCTGGGAATTGAGACGCAGCACGGCTGCGATTGGCAGTCTAGACTTGGGAAGGACTTTTAAGAGTCACCTGTGAGCTGTATAACCACCACTGCGACAACGGTGTGAAAATATTCATGTTTTTCTATTGAGGATTTACAATTTTAGCTGCCCAGAGTCGCTGTGCGGAGGGAGATAGGCAGCACATAAATTCAATAACATAACATAACATAACATAACATAACATAACATAACATAACATAACATAACATAACATAACATAACATAACATAACATAACATAACATAACAACGTAACGTAACGTAACGTAACGTAACGTAACGTAACGTAACATAACATAACATAACATAACATAACATAACATAACATGATGTAACAAGATGTAGAAAAGATGTGGAGACTCTGGAAAGAGTGCAGAGAAGAGCAGCAGAGGATGAGGGGACTGGAGGCCAAAACATATGAAGAACGGTTGCAGGAACTGGGTATGTCTACTTTAATGAAAAGAAGGACTAGGGGAGACATGATAGCAGCCTTCCAATATCTCAGGGGTTGCCAGAAAGAAGAGGGAGTCAAGCTATTCTCCAAGGCACCTGAAGGCAGGACAAGAAGTAATAGATGGAAATTAATCAAGGAGAGAAGCAACTTAGAACCGAGGAGGAATTTCCTGACAGTTAGAACAATGAATCAGTGGAGCAAGTTGCTTCCAGAAGTTGTGAATGCTCCAACACTGGGAGTTTTTAAGAAGAGATTGGATAAACATTTGTCTGAAGTAGTGTAGGGTTTCCTGCTGGGCAGGGGGTTGGACTAGAAGACCTCCAAGGTCCCTTCCAACTATTGCTATTGCATTGTATTGTATTATTAAATTAGCTTAAACACAAGTTCATTTATGATCTTCAAAAAAGAAAGTTCTGTTTCTTTTTCTCTCCCACTGTCAAAAGTAAATTGTTATTCTATTCTACTCTACTCTACTCTACTCTACTCTATTCTATTCTATTCTATTCTATTCTATTCTATTCTATTCCATTCCATTCCATAACATAAGATAACATAACATAACATAAGATAACATAACATAACATAACGTAGGAAGTCAGCACCCCTTCCCCACCAGAAATAGAAATAGAATAACAGAGTTGGAAGGGACCTTGAAGGTCTTCTAGTCCAACCCCTCTCCTTAGTAGGAAACCCTACACCACTTCAGACAGCAACAGGGGTTCCAGTTGCAATTGTGGTCCTATAGAACTGTCTATAATCAACTAAAACAACCCATCTTGGTCTAATCCAGGGGTGAAATTCAGCAGGTTCTGATAGGTTTTGGAGAATCAGTAGTGGAAAGTTTTAGTAGTTCAGCGAACTGGCAAATACCGCCTCTGGCTGGCCTCAGAGAGGGGCGGGAGTGGGGATTTTGCAGTATCCTTCCTCTGCCATGCCCCACCAAGCCACGCCCACAGAACCGGTAGTAAAAAAAAAATTGAATTTCACCACTAGTTTAATCCTACCTGCCGTAATACTTTAATATTAATAATACTCTTAATCCTATGCTTCCGTACTCCGGTATTTTGCGACTTGAAACTTAAAATTGGAACAACGCGGCAACTAATTAGCGTCGTTCACCGCCGTTGATCGATTCAGCCCGCTTGGCCTCGGCCAACTTCTGCCCACGTGAACCGTTCCTTTCCTTTTAACTCGAGCAAGTGTTTCTGTCCTCGTTGTGTAAATCAGAGCGCGACAATCCAAAGAAAACAGATCAAAACACCCAGCCTGAAACAATGGCGACTTTATAAACAGGAGCCAACAACGAAAACAAAAAAAATCAGACAAGGAACCCCTGCGGCGATTACAAACTTGCGTGAAAGATAGCGGGTTCCCCCCCCCCCAATATTTATTGTTCGGGGAATTTCAAAGCAGTGAAGGTTCCTTTTCAAAAAAAAAAAGGGAGAAAGAAGGAAGGGAGGAAGAGAGGAAGGGAAGAAGGAAGGTGTTGTGGCCTGTCGGATGCCGGTTCCTCCAGCAGCCAAATAGTAGTAGTAGTAGTAGTAGTAGTAGTAGTAGTAGGAGGAGGAGGAGGAGGAGGAGGAGGAGGAAGCATGGAAGTAAGGGTCAGCATCAAGGCAACCTTAGAGCTCCGAAGGGGAAGAGGGAATGGAGCTGGCAGAGAGAGAGAGAGAGAGAGAGGGAGGGAGGGAGGGAGGGAGGGAGAGAGAGACGGAGCCTGGGCTGTCTGTCAGCCCTCAGATGGAGAGTCAACAGCCCCCAGGTCTGGACGTGGCTGATGAGGAAGAGGAGGAACAGCTGGGCCCAGTGCCTGACATGTGGATGTGCAGAAGGCAGAGGAGAGGAGAGCAATGGAAATCTAAGGGATGGTCCTTGGGATGGAAGAGCCACCTCTGCTAGCAAAGTCCCACCCTAGCTCTAGGGATAAAAGGCAGGGGGCGGAGATGAATAGATGTTATTTACTATATCTATATATCTATAGAGATATATTGATCATATATCGCTTTCTTATCTTTCCATCTATCCATCCATATCTGTCTGTCCGTCTATCATCTATATTTATCTCTATCATATATTATCTTTATCATATATCTCTTTCTTATCTTTCCATCTATCTATCTATCTATCCATCCATCCATCCATCCATCCATCCATCCATCCATCCATCCATCCATATCTAAACGCACTCTCTCTCTTCTATCTCTCTATCAATGTGTCTATGGTATCTATCTATCTATCTATCTATCTATCTATCTATCTATCTATCTATCTATCTATCTATCTATCTATCTATCTATCCATCCATCCATCCATCCATCCATCCATCCATCCATCCATCCATCCATCTGTCCATCTATATCATTTCTATCATCTATTCCAATCTATCTATCTATCTGCTTGCCTGCCTATCATTTCTATCATTATCTCTCTATCAATCTCTCTATGGCTATCTATCTATCTATCTATCTATCTATCTATCTATCTATCTATCTATCTATCTATCTATCTATCTATCTATCTATCTATCTATCATTATGTATCTATCTATGTATCTATCTATCTATCATCTATCTATCTATCTATCTATCTCTATCTATCTATCTATCTATCTATCTATCTATCTATCTATCTATCCATCTATATCATTTCTATCATCTATTCTAATCTATCTATCTAGCTGTCTGCCTGCCTATCATTTCTATCATTATCTCTCTATCTGTCTATGGTATCTATCTATCTATCTATCTATCTATCTATCTATCTATCTATCTATCTATCTATCTATCTATCCATCCATCCATCCATCCATCCATCCATCTATATCATTTCTATCATCTATTCTAGTCTGTCTGTCTGTCTGTCTGTCTGTCTATATATAATTTCTATCATTATCTCTCTATCAATCTGTCTATGGTATCTATCTATCTATCTATCTATCTATCTATCTATCT
The DNA here is from genome assembly GCF_051295495.1 of Thamnophis sirtalis. NCBI lineage: Eukaryota > Metazoa > Chordata > Lepidosauria > Squamata > Natricidae > Thamnophis > Thamnophis sirtalis. The sequence goes on from NW_028261387.1 coordinate 93,827,166, forward strand.
ATCTATCTATCTATCATCTATCTATCTATCTATCTATCTATCTATCTATCTATCTATCTATCATTCTATCATTATCTACCTCCCTCCCTCTCGCTCCTCCCATCCTTGCCTAGAGAGATTCTTGCATTCAACTCCCCTTGACCTCCAGTGCAACCAGGCCTTGAGAAACTCAAGCAGGCCTTTAAACACTAAAGCCTCATCCTTTCCCACTGCAGTAACCAAATAACCGCTGAAATTACAGCAGCGCTGAGAGTTATTTTGGTCATTACATAGATCATTGTGGTTTTATTGAGGCTATGGATCAGGATATAGCAAATAAAACACTAAATATCCTCTTCACTGGAGATATTTTGCTCCTTGCTTAGAGACAAAGGCATTTTTGTCAAGTGTCAGCGCAGTGATCAGATGCCCTGGTCCTTTTGGAGACAGAGACAATGAGCAGTTAAGATGCATTATTAGCTCAAGCAAAGAGATTTGAAAGCGTAACGCAAAAAGCAGACACGCCAAGCAAGATAATACCTAAATCTTTCACAGGCTGTCAGAAGCTCCTTAAAAAAAAACCACAGCAGAGCTAGCTCAAGGATGGCCAATTTCCACAGTTCCCAATGTTGGTTTGGGGGCAGAAGCTCACAATACGGAACAAGCACCTTGCACTATTGTTCAAAAGTTGGCACCCAACAGAGGTGGCATTCAGCAGGTTCTGACCAGTTCAGGAGAACCGGTAGCGTAAATTTTCAGTAGTTCGGAGAACTGGCAAATACCACCTCTGGCTGGCCACGCCCCCATCTATTCTCGGTCTCCAGAGTCCCAGCTGATCGGGAATGGAGATTTTGCAGTATCCTTCCCCTGGAGTGGGGAGGGAATGGGGATTTTGCAGTAAACTTCCCCTGGAGTGGGGAGGGAATGGGGATTTTGCAGTATCTTCCCCTGGAGTGGGGAGGGAATGGGGATTTTGCAGTATCCTCCCCCTGCCATGCCCACCAAGCCACACCCACAGAACTGGTAGTAAAAAAATTGAATCCCACCACTGGCACCCAAATTTCATGCCCTTGCTAGGATCAGAAGAGTGTACCACCTGACTGCGTGGCGCATAACTCTGGAATGGAAATTAAAAATCTGAGTTCTTCACAATACAAAAAAACAACAACATTGCAGCTGCATGAAGATTTCCCTTCCCCACTCTCCTTTATTCAAAGAACCAAAAGCAAGTAGACTAGCTTAGAATAGCAATAACCCTTAGACTTATATACCACTTCACAGTGCTTTTACAGCCCTCTCTAATCAGTTTACAGAGTCAGCCTCTTGTGCCCCCAACAATCTGGGTCCTCATTTGACCCACCTCGGAAGGAGGGAAGGCTGAGTCAACCTTGAGCCGATAAGATTTGAACTGCCGAAGTGCAGTTAGCAGTCAGCTGAAGTAGCCTGCAGTACTGCACTCTAACCCCTGCGCCACCTTGGCTCTAAACCTCTAGCTTTTTCTTAATTTATCATTTTTTTTTCTTTAGCAACTAAGATGATTAAAGGCCTGGAGACTAAAAGATACGCTATATTGCCAAAAGTATTCGCTCACCCGTCCAAGTAATCAGAATCAGGTGTTCCAATCCCTTCCATGACCACAGGTGTATAAAATCAAGTACAGTAGAAGCCATTTTACGGCAGTACAGTAGAAGCCATTTTAAGGCACAACAGGCTGCATCTTAACCGAACACACACCCCGAGGGGTGTTAGGGGTTTCTTACCACCTCAGTATTTTTTCCCAGAGAGTAAATCATCTGTGTACCAAGTTTGGTTGAAATTGCTCCAGGCGTTCCAGAGTTATTCCGGGGCACACACACACACAGACACACACACACACACATAATTGTTTTTAGAGATATAGATAGAGATATAGAGACACACTATATTGCCAAAAGTATTCGCTCACCCATCCAAGTAATCAGAATCAGGTGTTCCAAACACTTCCATAAAATCAAATACCTACACATGCAGACTGTTTTGACAAACATTTGGGAAAGAATGGGTTGCTCTCAGGAGCTCAGTGAAGTCCAGCGTGGAACTGTGAAAGGATGCCACCTGCGCAACAAATCCAGTCGTGACATTTCCTCGCTCCTAAATATCCCACAGTCAACTGTCAGCTGTATTATAAGACTGTGGAAGTGTTTGGGAATGACAGGAATTCAGCCACGAAGTTGTAGGCCACGTAAACTCGTCCAACATCAGTGTGTGACCTCACAAATGCGCTTCTGGAAGAATGGTCAAAAATGCCCATTAAACACTCCTGAACCTTGTGGACAGCCTTCCCAGAAGAGTTGAAGCTGTTATAGCTGCAAAGGGTGGACCGACGTCATGTTGAACCCTATGGATTAGGAATGGGAGATCACTACTGCAATGCGCTCTACATGGGGCAGCCCTTGAAGAGTATTCGGAGACTACAACTCATCCAGAATGCAGCGGCGCGAGCAATTGTGGGTGCACCTCGGTACACCCACGTTACACCTATCCTCCGCGAGCTGCACTGGCTACCGATCGGTCTCCGGATACGCTTCAAGGTGCTAGTCGTAACTTATAAAGCCCTTCATGGTATTGGACCTGGGTACTTGAGAGACCGCCTGCTGCCAATTACCTCCCAAAGACCCATTAGATCACACAGGGTCGGCCTCCTCCGGGTTCCGTCCACCAGCCAATGCCATCTGGCTACTACCCGGGGGAGGGCCTTCTCTGTAGCAGCTCCGGCCCTTTGGAATGAACTCCCCGCAGAGATTCGGACCCTCACCTCTCTCCAGGCTTTCTGGAAAGCCGTCAAAACCTGGCTGTGCCGGCAGGCCTGGGGTTGATGAGTTCCCTCCCCTCTCGACTGGTATGGCTGTATGACTCTTGTGTATTTTAATTACGTGTATTGTGTTTGTATCCCCTTTTCCCCTTTTGAGTTGTTCGCCGCCCTGAGTCCCTCCTGGAGAAGGGCGGCATACAAATAAACTAAATCTTAATCTTAATCTTAATTTACAGTAAATTCACATGCGAGGAAAGGCAGGTGAGCGAACACTTTTGGCAATAGAGTGTACATAGAATGGCTGTAGGAATTGGGTATGGCTGGTCTAGAGAAAAGAAGGGCTCAGGGGACACGATGGCAGTGTTGCAATATTTAAGGGCCTGGCACAAAGAAGAGGAGGCCAAGCTGTTCTCCAAGCCAGTAGAAGCCAAGAAGCAACGGATGGAAACTAATGAAGGACAGAAGCAACCTGGAATTGAGGAGAAACTTCCTAACAGTGAGAACAATTAACCAGTGGAACAGAAGTTGCCACCAGAAATTGTGAGTGCTTCATGAAGACTAGCTGCCCAGTGCACATGCGTGTGCCAGGTGCCTGGCATGAGTGTGCACACCGGCCAGCTGGTCTTTGCACATGCATGCATGCCAGGAACCGGAAGATGAAATGGCCAGTGCACACCCGTGTGTGAAGACCAGCTGTCCAGCGTGCTGGAACCCCGAAGAGCAATGGGCAACGGCTCGCGTGCTGGGAGAGATGGCTCTGCGTGCCACTTTGGGAACAGGTGCCATAGGCTTGCTATCATGGGCGTAGAGTGTCCCCTGTCCCCGTCCCCACCCGAATGATGAATGAATGTTGTGTTCTATTTTTACTTATGTATTGTCTCATGTCTTGTCTTGTATTCCCCTCCCCACAAATTGTAAGCCGCCCTGAGTCCCCTCAGGGAAAAGGGCGGCCTATAAATAATAAACAAATCAAATCAAATCCTGCTTGAACAGGGGGTTGGACTAGAAGACCTCCAAGGTGCCTTCCAGCTCTAGTCCGATTGAGGGCTATGAAGGAGAAATTTAAATACACCACTAAACTCCTGGCGATAACAACGTCGTTCCACATTGCGGCTACATATGGGAAGGACAGGCCTTCTCTTGACCAACAAGGGTCATTTTTTTCTTGTCTGATCTTCATAAATCAACGGAAATTCAAGGCAAGCCTCGAAAGGGAGTGCAGCCTGAAAACAAGGAAACAATTTACATGGGGATGCTGATCATCCAGGCCTTTTAACCCCAGTCTGACCCAAATTCATGGGCTTGCCTTTTATTTGCAATCTTGACAGACCACTCAGGTGACATCAATTCTGAGTAATGCACCATTTCCCAAATCACTACCTTGGGTTAATAGCCGGCAAGATAAATAATCAAGATAAATGTGACATCATCAGGAACCTAATCAAAACCAACGCATTAAATCAATCACCCACCGCATCCATCGAGACACCAGGAATCCAAAAACACGGCTATTATATTATCATGCCACGCTCGTAAATTGCAGGGTAACCTCACGCAAACAGGGAGCCTGAACATTCGCAAGACAACAAAACAACTCCACAAGTCAGTTCAGAAATGCTGACATCCACTCTGCGTGTGTCCCCCCCGCCCACCCTCTGATTTGATGGAACGCACAGTGGCAGAATACAAAGCAGAATTGGAGAGAAGGGATGGACGACGACGTGGAGAATGGGAGATTAATAGCAGTTAGACTTATATACCGCTTCATAGGGCTTTCAGCCCTCTCTAAGCGGTTTACAGAGTCAGCATATTGCCCCCAACAACAATCCGGGTCCTCATTTTACCCACCTCGGAAGGATGGAAGGCTGAGTCAACCTTGAGCCGGTGAGATTTGAACAGCCGAACTGCAGAACTGCAGTCAGCTGAAGTAGCCTGCAGTGCTGCATTTAACCACTGCGCTACCTTGGCTCTTAATTAATGGAGTTGGAAGGTACCTTAGAGGTCTTCTAGTCCACCCCCCTTCCTGCTCAAGCAGGAGACCTTGTACCATTTGATGGTGGTCCAATCTCTTCTGGAAAACCTCCAGTGATGGAGCAATCACAACTTCTGGAGTCAAGTTGTTCCAATGATTAATTGTTCTCCTTCTCAGGAAATTTCTCCTGAATTGACAAGAGTTGGAAGGGACCTTGTAGGTCATCTAGTCCAACCCCCCCCCAAGCAGGAGACCCTACACCATTTCTGACAGATGGCAGTCCAGTCTCTTCTCGAAAGCTTTCAGGGATGAAGCTCCCACAACTTCTGAATAACAGAATAATAACAGGATAACAAGGGTTGGAAGGGAGCTTAGAGGTCATCTAGTCCAACCCCCCGCCCAAGCAAGAGACCCTACACCCTCTCTTCTTGAAAGCCTCCAAGTGATGAAGCTCCCACAACTTCTGGAGGCAAGTTGTTCCAATGATTAATTGTTCTCCTTCTCAGGAAATGTCTCCTGAGTTCTAGGTTGCTTCTCTCGTTGATTAGTTTCCACCCATTGCTTCTTGTCCTGCCATCAGGTGCTTTGGGGCAGCCCCTCAGATATTGGAAGACTGGAAGACTGCTATCATGTCATCCCTGGTCCTTCTTTTCATTAAACTAGACATTCCCAAATCCTGCAACTGTTCTTCATATGGTTTAGCTTCCAGTCCTTTAATCCTCTTTGTTGCTCTTCTCTGCACTCTTTCCAGAGTCTCCACATCTTTTTTTCTATTGGGGTGACCATCCTGAACCAAACTTAAAGCACCTTCAGCTATGTATCTCCTCGTCAAGTCCATCCAATGATGGGAACCTCTCAACCCCCACAAAACTTAAAATGATTCCTAACTTGATTCTGCACCTAATAACGGCAGCAAGACTGTTGGTGGCGCAATACTGGAAGAAGGAAGACTTGCCTACAATCCAAGAATGGACATTGAAAGTCACAAACTTAGCCGAGATGGCTAAAATATCGGCATATCTTAAAGATCACTCAAATGAGAGATATAAACGAGACTGGAAAAAATGGATTGACTATATACAAAATAAATACGGGACCAAGAAATTCCAGTTAGCCTATGCTTAAGATCAGAAATGATTTAAATTGTTTAAAGTTAGTTCAGCAATAAGAAGCTAAGGTCTCCTTGCAAGCCCTATGAAGCGGTATATAAGTCTAACTGCTATTGCTAAGAGATCGCATTTTGGGAGCTTGGCAAATGGCCTGCGTTGATGGCTGTTTTACGGGGTGCAACGGACACACGAATGCAATTTACGGATGCATTTATTTTCTCCTTGCAAGCAAACTCCAGAGGACTGTTAAAACTCAATTTTCCGGAACACTTGTTGCCAAAACTGGGCTCTGGAGAAATACGGATTGGACATCTTCCTCCTGACCTGCTTTTCAATCAATGGACCGCCGACAAGCTCCGGCCAAGCCATGCCTAGACTCAACTTTCGTTTATTAGCTTCCCTCATCTCTATCTGTGCCTGACCGTTTAGATCCCGAAGAGTTTTTAATAGCAGGAAGAGAGAAAGGATCAGCAGAATTCAGCCTCAGGAGAATACGGGTAGACCCTGCAGTCTCAAGGGATGTGAGAATGAGCAAGGTTTAAGAACCGCCAAGATTGATCGATCAATCAATCAATCAACCAGAAAAGAGCTGGAAGGGACCTTGGAGGTCTTCTAGTCCAACCCCCTGCTCAAGCAGGAGACCCTATGCAACTGGACTTTCTGGTTTTGAAGGTGCTTCACTTCTCTTCCAAGAAGCTTCTTCAGCTCTGACTGGATGGTGAAGGATGGAAGGATTTCTACTCCTTGCAAACAGCTGGTCATTTGCATCCTTTTAGAGGGTCCTTGAGGCCACTTGGAGGTTTACCTGTGTCCTTAGCATCACCTGAGTGGTGCAAATGAACGGTGTTTATCACAAATCTATGGAGCTTCTCTGTCATCTAGGTCACAGTAGTCCCAAAGGTGTTTTTTTCAGAAGGCAACTGGACTGTTCTTGTTTTTATTTCTTTGAAGACATTTTGCTTCTCATCCAAGAAGCTTCTCCACTAGATGGTGAGGGATGGAAGGATTTATACTCCTTGCAGACTGCTGGTCATTTGCTTCCTTTCAGAGGGTTGTTGAGGCCACTTGGAGGATTGTCTGTGTCCTCAGGGTCACCTGAGTGGAGCAAATGTGTGTGGAGCTTTCTTGGAACTGCTGAAAGAACCCCGTTGTAGACTGGAGGGAGAGGATGTCGTATCCCCCCCCCCTTCTGTTGAGAGAGGGCTGGCCTCCTTTAAACCAGTGGTCCTCTCTGCCCAAAATTTGGACTTTGCTGTCTTCAAAGAAAAACAAGAAAATCCAATTGCTTCCTTTGGGACATTGATGTTAGATCTTCAAGGAAATTCAATAAAAGCATAACTAACATACAGTGGGACAGGGTGGCTCAGTGGCTAAGATGCTAAGCTTGTTGATCAGAAAGGTCGGCAGTTCGGCTGTTCGAATCCCTAGCGCCGCGTAACGGAGTGAGCTCCCTTGACTTGTCCCAGCTTCTGCCAACCTAGCAGTTCGAAAGCATGTAAAAATTCAAGTAGAAAAATAGGGACCACCTTTGGTGGGAAGGGAACAGCGTTCCGTGCGCCTTCGGCGTTGAGTCATGCCAGCCACATGACCACGGAGACGTCTTCGAACAGCGCTGGCTCTTCGGCTTTTAAACGGAGATGAGCACTGCCCCCTAGAGTCAGGAACGACTAGCACATATGTGCAAGGGGAACCTTTACGTTAAAATACAGTACAGATAGTCCTGTACAGGTTCCTTGCCAAGCTGCCGACATGCCAAGAGATTTAATTTTAATGAAGTTAGGATTCCAGATTTACAATTTGGGCTTAATTTACCCGTAGCACTTATAAAATTTGATGCCTTTTTTTTTTTTTTTGGTGGTCCTGGGAGCCATGCCATTGGATAAACTAACAGCCAACTTTTCCAACAATTTCAAAATCCAGATACTTCAGTTCTGACTTTTTATTCACCTGGCAGGAAAACTAACCAGATACTACATTAATACAATTCCAGACTGATTGGAAGCTATGAATATTTATCCCAGGAAAAACAGGTGTGGAAGATGGCAGATTTGGTGGGGGGAAGAATGAGAGGATCAAAAGCATATATTTCTCCCCCCCCCACTTTTTCCATCTCTTTTTCTCTTTCCTTCCTTCCTTCCTTCCTTCCTTCCTTCCTTCCTTCTTTCTTTCTACTTTCTTTCTTTCTTTCTTTCTTTCTTTCCTTCTTTCTTTCTTTTTCTTTCTTTCTTTCTTTCTTTCTTTCTTTCTGACTCTTTCTCTCTCTCTCTCTCTCTCTCTCTCTCTCTCTCTCTCTCTCTCTCTCTCTGTAAAGAGAGTAGCATTTCTAGCACTAATTATGTAACCTAGTTTGAGTAATGAAACATCTGCAAGAAAACAACCAAGTTCAGAAAGAGCACCGAGGACCCTACAGTCTCCCTACTCCCCCGTCTCAGCAAACCTCCCTCTCGTTTAACACTGATAATGTTTCCTAGTTGGGTCATGAAACGTCTGCAAGAAAAACACCAAGCCCAGAGAGCATCAAGGACCACCCAGTCCTCCTCCTCCTCCTCCTCCTCCTCCTCCTCCTCCTCCTCCTCCTCCTCCTCCTCCTCCTCCTCCTCCTCCTCCTCCTCCTCCTCCTCCTCCTCCTCAGATTAACAGAGTTGGAAGGGACCTTATAGATCATCTAGTCCAACCCCACCCCCCGCCCCCCTGCTCAACACACAGTCCTCCTCCCTCTCCACAAACCTCCCTCTCTTTAAGCACTGGTCACGTTTCCTAGCTGGCTCATGAAACATCTTCAACAATCAATCAAACTCAGAGAGCGTCAAGGCCCCCACATTCCTAATCCTTCTCCTCCTCTCTTCTAGCAGTGATAACGTTTCCTAGTTGGGTCATGAAATGCCGGCAACAATAGCAATAGCAATAGCAGTTAGACTTATATACCGCTTCATAGGGCTTTCAGCCCTCTCTAAGCGGTTTACAGAGTCAGCGTATCGCCCCCACAGTCTGGGTCCTCATTTCACCCACCTCGGAAGGATGGAAGGCTGAGTCAACCTTGAGCCGGTGAGATTAGAACCGCTGAACTGCAGATAACAGTCAGCTGAAGTGGCTTGCAGTACTGCACCCTAACCACTGCGCCACCTCGGCTCAAAACCTCAGAGAACACCAAAGACCCTTCATTCCAACCCTGAGCTACAAATATTCTCCTTTATTCAACTCTTCAACAGAGTTGGAAGGGACTTTGGTGGTCTTCTAGTAGTCCATCCCCCTACCCTTTCAGACAAATGGCTGTCTAATCTCTTTACAATACAATACAATACAATACAATACAATACAATACAATACAATACAATACAATACAATACAATACAATACAATACAATACAATACAATGCAATAGCAGAGTTGGAAGGGACCTTGGAGGTCTTCTAGTCCAACCCCCTGCCTAGGCAGGAAACCCTACACCGTTTCAGACAAATGGCTATCCAACATCTTCTTAAAGACTTCCAGTGTTGGAGCATTCACAACTTCTGGAGGCAACTTCTGTTCCACTGATTAATTGTTCTAACTGTCAGGAAATTTCTCCTTAGTTCTAAGTTGCTTCTCTCCTTGATTAGTTTCCACCCATTGCTTCTTGTCCTGCCCTCAGGTGCCTTGGAGAATAGTTTGACTCCCTCTTCTTTGGGGCAGCCCCTGAGATATTGGAAGACTGCTATCATGTCACCCCTAGTCCTCCTTCTTTCCATTAAACGCATTCCCCAGTATTCCTGTGATGCCTGCAAAAATACACCGGGATGGGGGGAAAGACACCCTCAAATGCACCGCACCCTCCTGTCGGATCTCAGCCCAAATGAACATAAAACACCCAGCCAAACTGAAAAGGCAGGATCTTGGATCCCCCGCTACTCTTTCGACAGATGCCGTGTGTAGGATTGGCACATTGTACGGTGTGTAATGGGCTTCGGAGCAAAATAACCCTTTCCCAAATCCTCTTTTCCATCTGTCAAGTGCCTAGGGAGCCGCACGGTGTTGAGGATGGGGGGGGGGGGAGATAGAAAATGCAGAAGGGCAGGACAACGGGGATTGTGGGGGGGGAAGGGGGAACACGCAGCTCAGCAGCAGCAGTGGCAGCTGCCAATCTTCGTCAGCGGCCTTTGGATTGAGGAGAGGAACTCAGCTGGGGAACCGGATGTTCCAAGGGGGTCAAAGACCTCGTATTTATTTTTGGGATTTATGCCCTGGATTGTGATTCTCCGGCTTGGCAACTTGAAGAATGAATGGCAGACTTTGACTCCCAGAATTCCCCAGCCAGCATGGTGGCTGAGGAATTCTGGGAGTTGAAGGCCACAGATGGTGGCTGAGGAATTCTGGGAGTTGAAGGCCACAGATGGTGGCTGAGGAATTCTGGGAGTTGAAGGCCACAGATAGTGGCTGAGGAATTCTGGGAATTGAAGTCCAAAGATGATGGCTGAGGAATTCTGGGAATTGAAGTCAGCACCTGCTGGCTGAGGAATTCTGGGAACTGAAGGCCACAGATGATGGCTGGGGAAATCTTGGGGAGGAAGCAACGGTCATAAGTATGAACCAGTTGCCAAGCATCTAAATTTTGATCACGTGACCATGGGGAAAATACAGCAAATGTCATAACTGTGAAAAATGGCCATAGATCACATTTTTCAGCGGCGTTGTAATTTTGAACGGCCACTAAATGAATTGTTGTAAGTCGAGGACTACCTGTAGCACCATTTCCCCCCTCCTGTTCCTCCCTCTTCAGGGTGGGGTATTTTTTTTTAACCCCAAAGCCTCTTCTCTATTCTATTTTGGTGGATATTGCCATTTTTCACACCTCGTATTTCAAGTTGGGTTCCAAGCAAATCTTTTTAAGATGCTTGGAAATGCTAGCCTTATTTCAAAGAGGCGAGGAAACCCGTAAATCGAGCCTATAATTCCTCTTTTTTTCCTTTCTTTTTCTCTTCCCAGCTCTGCCTCTGTCACTTTGACTAATTCGAGGCTTAGGAAAAGGCAAATGCCTTTTCTCCTATCACACTCAAGGACCAACTCTTCAATACTTTTTTCCCCGGCACCCACTGCTGACTGTAACTATGCAGAGATGCTAAAAGTGTCACATTGGGATAACGACATGAATTTACTTATAATTCATATCACATTGCATATTTTAAATCAAAAGTCTTTATATATCTTACTATCAAGGTCCCACAATTCTCATTTGACTATAATTGTTTTAACGTCCTTTTGCATAAAATAATCCAAAATTGAAAACACCACCACATAATGACATTTCATTATTTCTAACATCGTCCAATAACATTGCATCTTTATAACATAAGTAAGAATTAATTAATTATGATTGATAACAAAATTTCTAATTCTCTTTTCCAAGTTTACTATTTGTATCCCAATACCTTTTATCGAGCCGGTACACATATATATTATGAAGTATATCCCTTGTCATTTCATTGTTATTATTATAATTGTTATTTATTAGTAAAAATTCATTCTCTAATTATATCAGGTTTCCTCTTCAAACCAACACTTGTGTGTTCCTTGTTATCATTATCAATTATTTATTTAACATATCACTCTAAAAGTTACTAAATTACTAATCACTAATCATATTGTAAAATTGTGTCGGTTGGCTACAAATAACTTTCATGCATCTCTTCCACAGTCATTACTTATAATTCAAATCGCATTATGTATTTTAAATCAAAAAACCTCATATATATATATATATATATATATATATATATATATATATATATATATATATATATATATATATATATATATATATATATATATATATATATGTGTTTTTATTTGTGCTGATAAATAAATAAAGGAAGACTAGTATAGATCTATTTCAAGCTATTTAGCTCTCATCAGCTAGCCATATCCTTACTGGGAATCGAACCTGTGCTCTATTGCTTCCCAGGCAGGGAGTAACCATTTGAGCTACAGAGAACGACTCCTTTATCAGCCAGCCAGGGTGGGAGGTATATACTTAAAGTCACAACCCCTGGTATGCCCAAGTGTGGGAGGAAGGTCACACTTCCACTCTCTGTCATTAGGCTCGTCACAAGAGTCCATCCAGACAGAAACCAGTCCATCCAGACAGAAATAAATAAATTTATTTATTTATCAGCACAAATAAAAACACAAATATAACAAAAGGCAACAGTAAAAATATTGGGTTTCTGTCTGGATGGACTCTTGTGACGAGCCTAATGACAGAGAGTGGAAGTGTGACCTTCCTCCCACACTTGGGCATACCAGGGGTTGTGACTTTAAGTATATATATATATATATATACTTTCACGCATTTCTTCCACAGCCATTACTTATAATTCAAATCACATTATGTATTTTAAATAAAAAATCTTTATATATCCTACTATCAACATATCACGCTTCTCATTTGACTGTGGTTGTTTTAACATCCTTTTGCATGAAATAGTCCAAACTTAAAAACACAACCACATCGTAGCATTTCATTAATTATTTCTAATATCATCTAATAACATTACCCCTTTATAGCATGTTCTAAGTAAAAGCTAATTATGTTTGATAACAAGATTTCTAATCCTCCTTTCCAAATCGTTGTTTACAATTTATATCCCTATTCCTTTTATTAAACCGGTACATAAAAATTCATTCACTAATTATATCAAATTTCCTCTCATCAAACCAGCACATGTATGTACCTTGTTATCCTTATCGATTATTTATTTAGCATAGCACTCTATAAATTACTAAATTACTAATCACTAATTACTAAAATTAACTAATTTTTTATTATCAACTTTCATATATCAGCCTGTATCCTTCCAGTAATAATACAGTCTTATTTCTTTTGTCATTTGTGGAATTGATCTTCTATTTATTTCCTTGATAAAATTTTTGTGGTCTTCTCTCCGCAGCTTGTTGCTTGTAGAATCACTTAAGTAATCTCGATGCCCTCCATCTGCTATCTTAATCAGCTTATCTTTGGTTGTCAATCTTGCTTCTGAGAAGTTCTCTCTCCTTAAATCCATCGTTTTTCCTCTTTTTTCTTCTTCCATGCTTTGAAATCCAGGGTATCGTTCCTGTCGATCTAATTCCCTTTTCCACACTCCCCTTTTACCACTTTCAACCACCTTCACTTCACTGGTAAAGTAATCAGTTGTCTTATCTTTATAATCATTTTCCCCTTCAATTTTTGGGACTCTGATCCCATCGAGAACAGTTAATCTGTGGAACAGAAGTTGCCTCCAGAAGTTGTGGATACTTCATCACTGGATGTTTTTAAGAAGAGACTGGACAACCATTTGTCTGAAATAGTCTAGGTTTTCTTCCCCGAGCAGGGGATTGGACTAGAAGACCTCTGAGGCCCCTTCCAACTATGTTATTATTCTGTTTGGTTCTGTTGTAATCTACATCAGCCTCTAGAGCAGGGGTCTCCAACCTTGGCAACTTTAAGCCTGGCGGACTTCAACTCCCAGAATGCGTGGCATGACAAAACCGCGGTCCAGTAAAGTGCGCCCGATTAAAGCGCGTACCTGACGTCATCAGCAGCGCGACAAATACGACCGCGGAGAAAAAAGGACGCTTTCAAAAGCGCTTTTAAAGCAAGCCGATTCACGTAAAGGTAAGGGTTAGGTTTAGGGTTAGGGTTAGGGTTAGGGTAAGGGTAAGGGTTAGGGTTAGGTTTAGGGTTACGTTAAGCGTTAGGGTTAGGGTTAGGGTTAGGTTAAGGGTTAGCGTTAGGTTTAGCGTTAGGTTAAGGGTTAGGTATAGGGTTAGGTTTAGGTTTAGGGTTAGGTTAAGGGTTAGGTTTAGGGTTAGGTTTAGGGTTAGGTTAAGGGTTAGGTTTAGGGTTAGGTTAAGGGTTAGCGTTAGGTTTAGCATTAGGTTAAGGGTTAGGTTTAGGGTTAGGTTTAGGGTTAGGTTAAGGGTTAGGTTTAGGGTTAGGTTTAGGGTTAGGTTTGGGGGGGTTAGGTTTAGGTTTAGGTGTTAATTTTAACTTTACCGCTCACAGCATGATGTTTTCGTCGCGCTGTGATGACGTCAGGTACGCGCTTTCATCGAGCGCGCTTTAGTCTACCGCGGTTTTGTGGTGGAACCCCAGAATGCCCCAGCCATGCTCCAGATGTAGCTGCTGCTGCCTAATGAAACCATTTGTACATAATTGCTGTGCGACTCAACAAAGTGGTTTCTGATTTTTTTCGGGGAAAGTGTGTGTGTGTGTGTGTGTTGTTAATATTTGTGTCTGGCAGGAGTCATGATTTCTCAGCAATTTTTTGGGTGGGGAGGGGATTTCGTATCATTGCATGCTGGCAGTCCAGCATATAGATAGTCCTCAATTTGCAACAGTTAATTTAGTGACCGTTACGAAGTTGCGACGGCACTGAAAAAAAAGGTGACTCAGGATCATTTTTCACACTTACGTCGCAGCCCCAGGATCACGTGACCAAAACTCAGATGCTTGGCAAGGGGTTCAGACTTACGACCGTCATTGTGTCACGCAATCCCGTTTGTCGACCTTCCGACGAGCAAAGTCAATGGGAGGGGGGAATCAGGTTCGCTTAACGACCGTGTGACTAACTTAACAACTGCGGCGATTTGCTTAACAATAGTGGCAAGGAAGGTTGCAAAACGGGGCAAAGCTAACGCATGTTTCACGTAACGACAGAAATTTTGGGCTCATTCATGGTCGTATGTCGAGGACTATCTAGACAGGTAGACAGCTCATTTAGTGTCCCTTTGAAATTATAGCGAAACTGGAAAAAGTTACTTATGATCGTTTTTCACACTTATGACCGTTGCAGGATCCCTGCAACGTGAGCAAAATCCAGACATTTGGCAACTGACTCGCATTTATGACGAGCGTCCCCTTTTGCAACTTCTGATGGGCAACGTCAACGGGGGAAGCCAGATTCGCTTAACGACGGTGTGACTAACTTAACAACTGCAGCAATTCGCTTAACAACTGGGGCCGAACAGATCGTAAAAACAGGACACTGAACGAATGTCTCACTTAGCAGCAGAAATGTCAGGCTCAATGGCAGTTGTAAGTCGAGGACTACCTGTAGCTAGAACATAAATTTCACGTTGTACTTAAAACGCTGCACGCTTTAAAAAAGAATCCTTTCTCCTTTTATTCTGACCGCTTTTTAGAAAGACGTGTGCGGCTTCTTTATCACTGCTTCATTTTTATATTTATTTTTTGCATCCCATTAACGAGACCCAAAAATAAATCAATCGCGCACCGGGGGGAAGGGGGGGCTTTAGAGGAAATTTCCTGGTGGTGTGCCATCCATGGAAATCGCGTTTATGATTGCCTAAAGGGCTGGCAGAGGCATCCAAGAACTCATCTCGTTCCAGATTTTCATCTCTTTATTGCGATGTGTTTTAGCCACCCAGCTACGACGCATTTTGTGCCAGATGCGGCTTCCAGCGAGCCAAAAATGATGAAAAACGGTGATATTTTCAGCGTGGGGTTTCTGGAGCGGAATCAAGGGAGGGGGAAAAACAATAGGTCTTTTACCTGAAATTGCAAATCGGGACTTCCGAAAAGAAACAAGCCAAGGCCAGCCAACTGAATGCCAGAGATTCCTAGACTTGGGAGTGGGGGCAACAGAGGTCATCTAGTCCCACCCGCAGCCCACTACAGCCAATCCTCGAACGGTTCATTTGGTCACCGTTCAAAGTTACAACGGCACTGAAAAATGTGACTTATGATCATTTTTCACACTTACGACCTTGGCAGCATCTCTGGGTGATCGAAATTCACGATGCTTGGCAGCTGGTTCACACTTACGACCGTTGCTGTGTCCCACAGTCATGTGATCCCCTTTTGCGACCTTCCGACAAGCAAAGTCAATGAGGAAGCCCAATTCACTTAACAACCAGGTTATTAACTGATCCACGGAGGCGATTCACTTAACGACGGCGGCAAGAAAGGTCAGAAAACGAGGCAAAGCTCACTTAAATATCTCACTGAACCACAGAAATGATCGTGGTCGTACGTTGAGGACTATTAGGGCAGGTAGTCCTTGATTTACAACATTTAGTGACTATTCAAAGTTACAGCAGTAACTTTGAAAAAAGGGACAGGATCATTTTTCACACTTACGACCATTGCACGATCCCTACGGTCGCGCAAACACAACATTCAGATACTTGGCAACTGACTCGTATTTATGACGAGTGTCCCGGTGTCCCTTCTGACGAAACCAACTCAATGGGGGAAGGCCGGATTCAATTAACAACCGAATTGTTGCCACTAACAACAATTGCGGCGATTCACTTAACAACGCCGGAAAGAAGGGTCATACCACAGGGCAAAAAACTCACTTAACAACTGTCTCGTTCAGCGACATTTTGGGCACAATGGTGGTCGTACGTCGAGGACTACCGACATTAAGGAGCTCCGGACAGCCTCCAAGGGATTTGGGTGTTATATATTGCTCGGTTTGTCTGCTTTTTATGTTATGCTTTTAACTCCGTTTGCCGGCGCTAATAATAAAGCTTAAAATCCCTTTATTTCCTGGAGGGCTTTTTGTCTTGGGGATCCGAAGGAATCAATTGTACTTGATCCCTGCTGTGACCCTTGGCAAAACAGCAGGTATTGCAAACCAAGGAAGAATTGGAAAAAACCGGATAACTTTGGAAGAGAAGATTGAGGGGAGAGAGGATAACAGTTAGCAATAGCAATAGCAGTTAGACTTATATAACGCTTCATAGGGCTTTCAGCCCTCTCTAACCGGTTTACAGAGTCAGCATATTGCCCCCACAGTCTGGGTCCTCATTTCACCCACCTCGGAAGGATGGAAGGCTGAGTCAACCTTGAGCCGGTGAGATTAGAACCGCTGAACTGCAGATAGCAGTCAGCTGAAGCGGCCTGCAGTACTGCACCCTAACCACTGCACCACCTCGGCTCTGGTGTTTACACCTTAGGCAGCTACAGGGTGGATCTATAGAGGATAGCGGACTAGGTGTTATTTTACAGGTAACTCAGGGTGATAAACGTGTCTCATGCTATTTTTCCCACCACAACAACCCTGTGAGGTGGGAATGGGCTGAGAGAGAGGGATTGGCCCAAAGTCTCCCATCTGGCTTTCCTGCCTAAGGCGGGACTAGAACTCACTGCCTCCTGGTGATTGGCCCAAAGTCACCTAGGTGGCTTTCGTGCCTAAGGCGGGACTAGAACTCACTGCCTCCTGGTAATTGGTCCAGTCACCTAGGTGGCTTTCGTGCCTAAAGCGGGACTAGAACTCACAATCTCCTGGTGATTGGCCCAATGTCACCTAGGTGACTTTCGTGCCTAAGGCAGGACTAGAACTCACTGCCTCCTGGTGATTGGTCCAGTCACCTAGGTGGCTTTCGTGCCTAAGGCGGGACTAGAATTCACTGCCTCCTGGTAATTGGTCCAGTCACCTAGGTGGCTTTCGTGCCTAAGGCGGGACTAGAACTCACTGCCTCCTGGTGATTGGTCCAAAGTCACCTAGGTGGCTTTCGTGCCTAAGGCGGGACTAGAACTCACCGTCTCCTGGTGATTGGCCCAAAGTCACCTAGGTGGCTTTCGTGCCTAAGGCGGGACTAGAACTCACCGTCTCCTGGTGATTGGCCCAAACTCCCCCAGCCATCTTTAATGACAGAGGTGGAACTAGAATTCACCGTCTCCTGGTTTCAAGGCTAAGAACAGGGGACGGGCAAAATAGGCTGTGTGTAACTCTGGCGAAATAAGTTCTGAGCCAGTCTTAAAACTTTAAAATTCTAGTCCTCAAGAGTCTCAGGGAAAGAGGTTCTCTCTTGTAGGGTTTGTTCCCAACTCTTATTTAAAGAGCTTCCCCTGATGAGGCTTGCTTTGAAGGAGAGGCTGAAGAGCCATCTCTCCCCAAATGCTTCCCAAGCAGCGGGTTGGTCTAGATGACCTCTGGGGAGGCTCCCAATGATATCATTCTAATCTGCCTGCAATCCCAGGTTACTCGAGCAAGGCAAAATAATAATAATAATAGTAATAGAGCCAGGCTGACTGCCTTTGATTCAATTTAATTTATACCGAATTAAAATAAAATCAATTAAACCCAGCGTGATTGCTCCCAAAGTATTTAATGATTTCCTCCCGCTGTCAGATTAAAAATTTACAATTTGATGGCCCTTTGAGGGAAGTTTGAGGGGCCGTGTGCCATTGGGTGACGCTTTGGAAAGAAGATTCGGTGTAAAGCATACACTCCCCTTCCTCCAACTCTACTCCAGGTTTATTTCCACGTGAAAGTCCTTCCGAAAAAGAGGCACAGAATCAAGTTCACGTGAAGGATGAGTACCCCTTTATAAAGGCTTAGCAAGGCCACACCTGGAATATTCTGCGTCCAGTTTTGGTCCCCACAATGACAACTATGGGATTCTTGGAGTTCTCTGAGCTTGTTTGTTTCCGTGACCAAACTAGGTAACAGCATCAATACTAGAAGGACGTGGGCTCTGTTCTCTGTCTATATACCGTGTCCAGTGGTGGGATCCTACTGGTTTAACAACCAGTTCGGTGGTCGCGCATGGACACAGTTTTGAGAAAAAGGGACTTCTAGGGAGGAAAACAGCTGGCCCTCAAACAGTCTTTATATAAAGGGGAACTAATATTCCAGGCAATGCACAAGATAAACATTTTGCCTCTTTAAAAGTCCTGCAAGTTGGGGGAAGGGGTTTTCCCCAGGCTAATCAAGTCCTGCTTTTACCGCAACATATTAATTCGATCACTGCGCAATGCATGCACTAATGCATGCACTAACGCATGCACTAAGCCAGGCAGACAGAATCGTTGAAACACACCCAGTCTCCTGTGCTGGCCAGCAGAGAGGGGAGGGGGTTGAGAAAAAACAGGTGTCTGTTTTGGAGAGACCCAGCTTTCATTTAGAGAAGCAATTTGCCTGTGTTAATTTATGCAAATACTAACGAAGCAGTTAGGTTTCCCCCCTAACTGGAGGTGTGGAGATGTACAATCTTGACTGATTATGGCACAGCCTCAGAGCGAGATCAGCGCGCATCGCGCTTAAGGCACACACGCCACGGGGCTGTGACCATTCGCCATGGCCGACTCAACGCAGGACAACTCGCCGAGGGAGAAGAGTTTACACAAATACCCAAGAAACGGTGGAAGGGAATCGTTAAATGAAAAGAGGCAAAAGGAGGGATGGAATGAAATGTGAACGGCACAAATTAAAATATTTTTTCTTCTTTCTTTTAAATAATGAAATGGAATTGTTAAATTTGTCCCACAGAGAGTTGGCCATGGTGAGTTGGCCATGGTGAGTTGGCCATAGTGAGTTGGCCATGATGAGTTGGTCATGGTGAGTTAGCCATGATGAGTTGACCATAGTGAGTTGGTCATGGTGAGTTGGCCATGGTGAGTTGGCCGTGGTGAGTTGGCCATGATGAGTTGGCCATAGTGAGTTGGTCATGGTGAGTTGGCCATCATGAGTTGGCCGTGGTGAGTTGGCCATGGTGAGTTGACCATAGTGAGTTGGCCATGGTGAGTTGGCCATGGTGAGTTGGCCATAGTGAGTTGGCCATGGTGAGTTGGCCATGGTGAGTTGGCCATAACTTGGCTTTAGTGAATTGGCCATGATGAGTTGGTCATGGTGAGTTGCCATGGTGAGTTGACAATAGTGAGTTGGCAATGGTGAGTTGGCAATGGTGAGTTGGCCATAGTGAGTTGGCCATGGTGAGTTAGCCATGGTGACTTGGCCATGGTGAGTTGGCCATGATGAGTTGACCATAGTGAGTTGGCCATGGTGACTTGGCCATGGTGAGTTAGCCATGGTGACTTGGCCATGGTGAGTTAGCCATAGTGAGTTGGCCATAGTGAGTTGGCCATGGTGAGTTGGCCATGGTGAATTAGCCATGATGAGTTGACCATAAGTCGGCCATAGTGAGTTGGCCATGGTGAGTTGGCCATGATGAGTTGGTCATGGTGTTGCCATGGTGAGTTGACCATAGTGAGTTGGCCATGGTGAGTTAGCCATAGTGAGTTGGCCATGGTGAGTTGGCCATGGTGAGTTGGCCATGATGAGTTAGCCATGGTGAGTTGGCCATGATGAGTTAGCCATGGTGAGTTGGCCATGTCGGCCATAGTGAGTTGGCCATGGTGAGTTGGCCATCATGAGTTTTCCTGCCTAGGCAGGGGGTTGGGCTAGAAGACCTCCAAGGTCCCTTCCAACTCTGCTATTCTATTATTCCTTTGTTTTCATAACGGATTCCGAATATTTGCTTCGGGCTTCCCTTCTCTGCCTCTCTACATTTGAAGCATCCCTCCATAATCGAGCCCAGAGCGTCGGGCAAACAAACTCCCAACGATGAACAAAATCGAACAAGTTTTCAAAAGACCGTAAATGCCAACTCTGCAAGATCAATGACACTCCTACGCCGTAAATTGCTTTGTGAACGCCCGATAGCGATACTGTCCAAACCGTTTATGAGCAACAACGCCAGGATAGGAGTGTAAAAAAAAATGTGCGCGGGGGAATTGATGTATCTTTTAATGTTAGTTTATCCCGCCAATGTGGAAAGGCTGCCCAATTACCCAACCGTTCAATATCATAAAATTGGGAGAGGACCAGAGAAATTTCCTAAATAAATAAACGAGTCAAATAGATTCTGCTCAACTTAAAAAAAAAAATCAATACATCCAACCACAGCAGGCGTCAGTAAAACGGGTCCAACTACCTCTGCATTTCAAGATCTGAGAGAATAATCAGGTTTTTGACAGTTTCGCTGGTGTCCAAGTCAGGATTAGAACTCAGAACCTCTTGGTTTCTAGCTGGTGCCTTTAACCACTAGACCAGTGTTTCTCAACTTTGTCAACTTGAAGATGAGTAGACTTCAATACTCAGAATTCCCCAGCCAATGTATCTGGACTTCAACACCCAGAATTCCCCAGCTGGCATGTCTGGACTTCAACTCCCAGAATTCACTAGCCAGCATATATAGACTTCAACTCCCAGAATTTCCAATCAGCATGTCTGGACTTCAACTCCCAGAATTCACTAGCCAGCATGTATGGACTTCAACTCCCAAAATTTCCAATCAGCATGTCTGGACTTCAACTCCCAGCATTCCCAACTAGTATGTCTGGACTTCAACTCCCAGAATTCACTAGCCAGCATATATAGACTTCAACTCCCAGAATTTCCAATCAGCATGTCTGGACTTCAACTCCCAGAATTCACTAGCCAGCATGTCTGGACTTCAACTCCCAGAATTTCCAATCAGCATGTCTGGACTTCAACTCCCAGCATTCCCAACTAGTATGTCTGGACTTCAACTCCCAGAATTCACTAGCCAGCATATATGGACGTCAACTCCCAGAATTTCCAATCAGCATGTCTGGACTTCAACTCCCAGCATTCCCAACTAGTATGTCTGGACTTCAACTCCCAGAATTCACTAGCCAGCATATATGGACGTCAACTCCCAGAGTTCCCCAATCAGCATGTCTGGATTTCAACTCCCAGAATTCACTAGTAGCGATATATGTAGACTTCAACTCCCAGAATTCCACAGCCAGCATAAATGGACTTCAACTCCCAGAATTCCACAGCCAGCATGTCTGGATTTCAATTCCCAGAATTCTCCAACCAGCAATATGTGGATTTCCCCTGTTGGCTGTGGAATTCTGGGAGTTGAAGTCCCCATCCTTTAAACTTGCCAAGGTTAGTTCTAATGCAAGAGTGGAAAGCAAATATTCAATTACAAGAAGCAAAAATATTGGGAAGCGGAGAGAAAATATTTCTCCGCTTCCCAAAAGTGTGATTTTTCACGGAATGTATGCCCGTTCGAGATAAAAAAAAGCAGAAACAAACAGAACGAAAACAGAAAATAGAGAAAAGTACCATATTCAGCTAAAACTTTGATTTGAGCAAAAATTGGAAAGGATCTGTTAAGAAATATTTCAAGCGAAAGCATCTTTGCGTCTGGACAATTTGATTCGTATTTTTCAAAGAAGAATGAAAATTATTTAGAGCCATTTTTTTCCCCCTCAAACACAGCAATTTTAAGATGTGTGGACTTCAGCTCCCAGGATTCGCCAGCCATTGGCCACATGGCAACTGACTCGTATTTACGACAGTTGCAGTATCCCCGGGGTCACACAATCCCTTTTTGTAACTTTCTAACAAGCAAAGGGGAAGCCAGATTCCCTTAACAACCGTGCAGTGATTCGTTTAACAACAGTGGCAAGCCATAAAGTGGGTGTGAAATTGCCTTACAAAGGTCTCACTTAACAGCAGGCATTTGGGGTCAATTGTGGTTGTAAGTTGAGGATTCTTTGTTCACACAGATCTTGATTCACAACCACACTCACAACCCGTGGGCAGAATTTCCATTCAGCTAGAGGGTTGTGAAGGGAATTCTGCCCCCTTTTAATGGACTTTTTATTTGGCCAGGGTCGTTAAGTGAATCGCTGCAGCTAAGTGAATCTTGCAGTCATTAAGTGAATCCAACTTCATGACAATCCCACCACCCCAGGATTCTACAACCGTTGTAAATACCTGCCGATATCCAGGAATCTGAATTTTGCTCAATGGACTGTCGTGATGCTGTGACGGTCATAAGTGTGAGGACCAGTCCCAAGTCATTTTTTCCCCCCAATGCCGTTGTAACTTTGAAAGGTTGCTAAACAAATGTCAGTTGTTGTAAGAGGGAGACTTGGTGATTTTTTAAAACATTTTACCTCAGGCTTGGTAATGAAATACAGGCTTTTGAGGATGATTAAGCTTATGAATTAATTTCCCGTGGCATCTTTCTTTTACAAACCACAAACAACTTTACATTCTTCAAAGGATTATTTTCTGTTACAGCACATTACCTTGAAATGAACTTTCTTATTTATTCTCTATTTATGTCACTAGGTTTTTAAATGAGCCCATTAAAATCCAGGCTAGCGTCAGAAATTTGGATAATGTTCTTATCGCTGGCTTGGATTAAAGCCAAATCTGGACTGGGCGTTTTAAAAAAAAAGAAAGAAAATTATCTCTGCAAACGAACAATTAAAATAATCCTCTTAACAACCGTGGCAAAAAAGAAGGTCATAAGATAAGGCACAGCTCACTTAACAACCGTCTGGCTTAGACGCAGAAATTCTTGTCCAATATGGTCGTAAATCAAGGACTCGTGACCCTACGTTTGAACCTCTTGCTCTAACCACTATCTGCACAGCTTTCCTTATATGCTTTTTCCACAGTAACAAATATCGTATATTCGATATAAAGTTCTTATCCACATTTGTGATGATCTTGGCCTGGAATTATCATAGCAATGACTGTTTCTGCCATTATATGAATCTGTTTGGGAAGGCCAAATGTTTTGTATGGGTTAAAATTAAAAATAAACGGCACATTTATTTTATATGTACCCCCAAACTCCACTCATAAATACCCCACCGAAGACTCTGAACAGGATAGATCACATTTAATCAAAGGAGATCCAACTTTGACCCTTTTAAGACTTGTGAACTTCAACTCCCAGAATTCACTAGTCAGCGATATATGCAGACTTCAACTCCCAGAATTCCCCAGCCAGCCTGTGTGGACTTCAACTCCCAGAATTCACTAGTCAGTGATATATGTGGACTTCAACTCCCAGAATTCCCCAGCCAGCATGAATGGACTTCAACTCCCAGAATTCCCCAGCCAGCATGAATGGACTTCAACTCCCAGAATTCACTAGTCAGCGATATAAGTGGACTTCAACTCCCAGAATTCCCCAGCCAGCATGGGTGGACTTCAACTCCCAGAATTCACTAGTCAGTGATATATGTGGACTTCAACTCCCAGAATTCCCCAGCCAGCATGAATGGACTTCAACTCCCAGAATTCACTAGTCAGCGATATAAGTGGACTTCAACTCCCAGAATTCCCCAGCCAGCATGGGTGGACTTCAACTCCCAGAATTCACAAGTTAGTGATATATGTGGACTTCAACTCCTAGAATTTCTGAGCCAGCATATGTGGACTTCAACTCCCAGAATTCCCCAGCCTGCATGAATGGACTTCAACTCCCAGAATCCATTAGTTAGCGATATATGCGGACTTCCACTCCCAGAATTCCAAAGCCAGCATGTGTGGACTTCAACTCCCAGAATTCACTAGTCAGCGATATATGTGGACTTCAACTCCCAGAATTCCCCAGCCAGCATGGGTGGACTTCAACTCCCAGAATTCCACAACCAGTATGAGTGGACTTCAACTCCCAGAATTCACTAGTCAGTGATATATGTGGACTTCAACTTCAAGCGAGTTTTGCTCCATTTCATGACCTTTCTTGGCAAAGTTACTGAGTGAATCACAGCAGTTGTTAAGTTAGGAACACGGTTGTTAAGCGAATCTGGCTTCCTTCATTGACACTATTTGTCAGAAGGTCGCAAAAGGGGATCGCATGACTCTGGGACACTGCAACTGTCATAAATATGAATCACATGCCAAGTGGCTGAATTTTGATCACGTGACCATGGGATTGCTGCAACGGTTCGTACGTGTGAAAAATGGTCATAAGTCACTTCTTTCAGTGCCGTTGTAACTTCGAACGGTCAGTAAATGAAGTGTTGTAAGTTGAGGACTACCTGTTATTGCAACTCCCACCTCCCTTTTCAACGCCTGATCCATTAAGGTGAGTCTTTCCTCATTTTCTTCCTCCGCCTGTTAAGTGACTGAGGGCTCCTGCCTCTCTTCTCTAACTGTTTTCTATACCGCTGGTCCTCGTTGGACATTGGGGAGGAACCTGGGCCACTTCTGGAGTCTGGGGAAGGCTCTGCATTGGATGCAGAGATACAGTCAGGGCCATTGGACATTTCACAGCCACCGGAGAAGCAGCTGCCTTTGGAGTTAGTTTAGTTTAGTTTATTTGTCTTGTATGCCGCCCACTCCCGAAGGACTCCGGGCGGCTCACAATAGACAAGGGAAGGGGGATAAATAGACAAAGACAACACTTTAAAAACGCAACATTCACAATTTCCGTGGAGGTAAATGCTTCTCAGCCCCCAACAGCCTGCTGGAGCAGCCAGGACTTGGTGGCTTTGCGGAAGGCCGGGAGGGTAGTAAGGGTCCGGATCTCCACGGGGAGGTCATTCCAGAGGGCTGGAGCTGCAACAGAGAAGGCTCTCCCCCGGGGAGTCGCCAGCCGACATTGGCTGGCAGATGGAATCCAGAGGAGACCTAACCTGTGAGATCTAATCGGTCTGAGGGAGGTAATCGGCAGGAGGCGGTCTCTCAGGTACCCAGGTCCGATGCCATGTAGGGCTTTATAGGTTACGACCAGCACCTTGAAGCGGGTCCGGAGACTAATGGGTAGCCAGTGCAGCTCGCGGAGGATAGGTGTGACGTGGGTGTACCTAGGTGCACCCACAATTGCTCGCGCGGCTGCGTTCTGGACTAACTGAAGTCTTCGAACACTCTTTAAGGGCAGCGCCATGTAGAGCGCGCTACAGTAATGGAGGCTGAGATGAGTGAGGAGGAAGAAGAGCTGGGGCCTGTTCCAGATGCATATATGCGCAGAGCAGTTAGGAGAGGAGAACAACGGAGGACAAGGAGAAGCAAAGCACAGGTGGACGCTGAATAGCCCCTCCCTGGCCAGGGAATAAATAGAAGGAAAGGGGAGTGGTGGTCGTAGAAGACAACAGTTCGTATTTCTGAAGATGTTGCTCATCCTCTTTTGTGCCAAGACTGCTTGCCAGAACTTAATTTACGGTTTTGAGGTTGGAAGTTCACAGCTTTGTAATTATCTCAACAAAACGGATAAGGCCTGTTACTGCCCTTAACTCTTTGAAAGGCTATTGCCTGGACTTTTCGTTTGTGTGAATGCCATTAATTCACAGGAGGTAAACAAAGAGGGTTTTTTTTTTCGTAACAAGGAGTCTTTTACTTGTTTCTGCTAAGGCTGGGTCAGAACATTATGTCGCTAAGTAAGAAATGGGGATGCTGCCACGAGCAACGGCCACAAGTTGCTTTTTTCAGTGCCGTCGTAAATTCGAAAGGTCAGCTGTAAGCCGTGACTACCTGTATGGCATTTTCACCAGCCCCTCCTTTCCCGACACCCGGGTCCAGAGAGCCCAGCCACCAGTGGCGAACGGTAAAGGAAATGACGAAGATGGTTTTCTTTAAACTCCCAAAGTTCAGAAGTCAGCCTGATTAAGTTCCCCAAGGCTCCCAATTATGTGAGCACGGAGCTGCAACCAAATTAGGGGCTGCCAAATTAGAGAAACAGCATTTGTCCTCTCTAATCACGAAAGGCCAACAACGTAGAGCTACACGGGCTCAAGGAAGGCATCCAGGAATCCTGCAGGCCAAGGAAAGCAGCTGTGTTCCCACAACCGGCTTTGTAAGGTTGCTTAAGACAGAGGGTCCCCCCCCCCCAGCATGCCAGAAACCGGGCCACGCAAACAAGTGAAGCCCCATCTGTGGGATGCAGGCAGCACGTGAAACCAGGCCCCTTCCGAAGTGGTTCAAAGTCTGTGCTACTTCTTTCTTTCTTTCTTTCTTTCTTTCTTTCTTTCTTTCTTTCTTTCTTTCTTCTTTTTCCTTTCATCCATCCATCCATCCATCCATCCATCCATCCATCCATCCATCCATCCATCCATCCATCCATCCATCCATCCATCCATCCATCTATCTATCTATCTATCTATCTATCTATCTATCTAATCTCATTTCTTTCTTTCTTTCCTTCTTTCTTTCTTTCCCTTCCTTCTCTCCTTCCTTTCTCTCTTCCCTTCCTTTCATCCTTCCAACCATCTCTCTCTCTCAACTATCTATCTATCATCTATCTATCTATCTATCTATCTATCTATCTATCTATCTATCTATCTATCTATCTTCCTTCCTTCCTCGCTCCCTTCCTCAAACTAACTTATTCTTCCTTCCTTCCTTCTTTTTCCTTCCTTCCTTCCTTCCTTCCTTCCTTCCTTCCTTCCTTCCTTCCTTCCTATCTATCTATCTATCTATCTATCTATCTCCTTCTCTCTTTCTTTCTTTCTCTCCTTCCTTTCCCCCTTTCCTAACTTTCATCCCTCCAACCATTACTCTCTCAACTATCTATCTATCTATCTATCTATCTATCTATCTATCTATCTATCTATCTATCTATCTATCTATATCCATCCATCCATCCATCCATCCATCCATCCATCCATCCATCCATCCATCTTCCTTCCTTCCTTCCTTCCTTCCTCGCTCCCTTCCTCAAACTTTCTCTCTCTCTCTTTCTTTTCCTTCCTTCCTTCCTTCCTTCCTTCCTTCCTTCCTTCCTTCCTTCCTTCCTTCCTTCCTTCCTACCTACCTACTTACTACCTATCTACCCATCCTTCCTTCCCTCGTTCCTTCCATCTATCCATCCACCTACCTA
Organism: Thamnophis sirtalis; assembly: GCF_051295495.1. Taxonomy (NCBI): domain Eukaryota; kingdom Metazoa; phylum Chordata; class Lepidosauria; order Squamata; family Natricidae; genus Thamnophis; species Thamnophis sirtalis. Next base: position 93,854,389 of record NW_028261387.1, read on the forward strand.
CCTATGAAAAACAACCCCGTGAAGTGACTTGAGTTGAGACCAAGTGATTAGTTCAAAGTTAACCGGCGCTTTTCAGGCCTAAGGCAGGACTAGAACTCACTGTCTCCTGGTGATTGACCCAAAGTCAGCCAGCCGGCTTTGATACCTAAAATGGAACTAGAACTCACTGTCTCCTGGCAATTGGCGCAAAGTAATCCAGCCAGTTTTCATGCCTGAAGTGGGATTAGAAATCCCAATTGCCTAATGATTGGCCCAAAGTCACCCAGTTAGTTTTTTATGCCTAAAACGGGCTAGAACTCACTGTCTCCTGATGATTCGCCCAAGGTCACCCAGCCGGCTTTCACACTTAAGGTGGACTAGAACTCACTGTCGCCTGGGATTGGCTCAAAGCTACCCAGTTGGTTTTCATGCCCAAAACGGGCTGGAACTCACTCTTTCCTGGTGATTGACCCCAAGTTATCCAACCATCTTACATGTCTAAAACTAGAACTCACGATCTCCTGGTCCTTAGTCCAGTATTTTAACCACTGGACCAAACCTATGCTCCTTAACATCCTACTTTATTTTATTTTTTCATTAAAATATATATATATCAGTCACTCTTTGTATTCAGCCGGTCAAACCGCCTAGAATCCCAATGCAAATTCATTTATTCAATCAAATTTACATCTAGGCAAAAAAAAAAGAATCCAGCGAAGACAAGGGATGTGTCTGTTTACACGTCTTGGCGTCTCTAGAGAGGAATGGTGTCACACAAGTCCTAACATTATATCGCTCAAGTCATACGGCACAACGGCTGTCATGTCTGTCATGTCAAGACTGCACATGTCATGGTGACCCATAGCAGCAATAGCAATAGCAGTAGACTTATATACCGCTTCATAGGCCTTTCAGGCCTCTCTAAGCGGTTTACAGAGAGTCAGCATATTGCCCCCAACAATCTGGGTCCTCATTTTACCCACCTCGGAAGGATGGAAGGCTGAGTCAACCCTGAGCCGGTGAGATTTGAACCGCTGAACTGCTGATCTAGCAGTAGCCTGCAGTGCTGCATTTAAGCACTGGCTGACCCATTCCAGCCACTCATTCCAGCCCTATGTTAGCAAAAAAGGAAACACCCCTCCAGGGGTGAGTTTCTCGCCCCGTTCCAACTGGTTCAGTTGGAACGGGGCGGGCGGCGTCCCCGTGCACGCACGCGGTGCACACATGCGTACTAGCGTCTGTGCGATGCTCCAGCTGCTCCTGGAGGATCGCGCAGGCGCTGTATGCGTCCTGCGCATGCGTGGAAGCGCAGAACTCGTCAAAACCAGGTAAGGAGCACGGGCGGGTGGGCGGGCCCTTCGCCGTTCCCGGAAGTTACTTACTTCCGGGTTCGCCGACCAACCGGTTCGCAGGGACCGCCGCGAACCGGTTGAAACCCACCCCTGCACCCCTCCGAAAACGCTGTTTATTTGCATCCTTAATCAAAATGGGATTATTATTTTTTTTTTCAAAAAAAACTTGCTTTTGTTTACACCAAGAGGGATTAAAAATGATTAAACCCCGCAGCCTTAACTCCCATATATAATCAGTAATTAGCATTCAGAAGTAGAACAGTCCCACAGAGCAGAACGGCGGGTAGGTTCTGCCAAGCAGCATAAGCTGAAAAATAAATAGACCACCTAACCATGGTTAAGGCTAAGCAACCTTGGCGTGGCAGGGGAATAGCAGCATGCTGGGAATCACCCGCAACGTGGCTAAATGCACTCTGTGAGCAGAAAGTTTCTTTTTCTAATGCAGTGTTTCTCAACCTTGGCAACTTGAAGATGTCCGGACTTCAACTCCCAGAATTCCCCAGCCAGCATTCGCTGGCTGGGGAATTCTGGGAGTTGAAGTCCAGCCATCTTCAAGTTGCTAAGGTTGAGAAACACTGTTCTAATGGGAATATATTGGGCCCGGTGCACCAGAATTACTTCAAACCCTCCAATGTTTCCCCGAAAATAAGACTGGGACTAATATTAATTTTTGCTCCAAAAGATGCATTAGGGCTGTGATGGTGACCCGATGGCACGCGTCTGACTTTGGCCTTTTTTAAAGGCCGTTTTTCGCCCTCCGGAGTCTTCCTTGAAGCCTCCAGAGCGCGAAAAACCGGCCCTACGGGCAAACCGGAAGTTCAGGAACAGACTTCCGTTTTTGCTCATAGGGCTGTTTTTAGCACTCCAGAGCCTTCCGGAGGCTTCCCTGAAGGCTCTGGAGGGCAAAAAATGGCCCTACGAGCAAACCGGAAGTCACTGTTCCCAAATGTCCGGATTGCCCGTAGGGCTGTTTTTCGCCCTCCGGAGTCTTCTGTGGAGTCTCCGGAGCGTGAAAAACCAGCCCTACAGGCAAACTGGAAGTTCAGGAACAGACTTCCGTTTTTGCTCATAGGGCTGTTTTTAGCACTCCAGAGCCTTCCGGAGGCTTCCATGAAGGCTCTGGAGGGCAAAAAATGGTCCTACGAGCAAACCGGAAGTCACCGTTCCCAAACGTCCGGGTTGCCCGTAGGGCTGTTTTTTGCCCTCCGGAGAGGGGAGAGGCTGTTTTCACCCTCCCCAGGCTCCTAGATAGCCTCTGGAGCCTGGGGAGGACGAAAAAAGCGCACCAAAAGCGGGGTGGGGGAGCGCTGATCGTGTTCGAATGCGCAGGGGGAGATTGTGCGTACATTCACGCTGGGGTTGTGCACAAATGTGTGCTGGGGTCCGCAAATTCATAGCATTATGGGTGTGGGCATGCCCGCATATAAAACCGTTCCGGAGCAAGCCAGTTTGCAAAAACAGCCGTGATCCCTCGTTTTTGGCACGGGATCCAAAAAAGGTTAGACATCACTGCATTAGGGCTTATTTCCCAGTTAGATGTTATACTAAGGGCTGAGGTGGCGCAGTGGTTAGGGTGCAGTACTGCAGGCCACTTCAGCTGACTGTTATCTGCAGTTCGGCTGTTCAAATCTCACCGGCTCAAGGTTGACTCAGCCTTCCATCCTTCCGAGGTGGGTGAAATGAGGACCCGGATTGTTGTTGGGGGCAATATATGCTGACTCTGTAAACCGCTTAGAGAAGGGCTGAAAGCCCTATGAAGCGGTATAACTGCTATTGCTATTATTTTCAGGGAAACAGGATACTATCAAACGTTTTAAACTGAGTTAAGCCTTAACTGGGTTCAGCCCCCCCCCCCCCAAACACTGATCTATCATCACGGCTGTTTTTGCAAACTGGCTTGCTCCGGAATGGTTTAACTTCAACTCCCATAATCCTAGACAATATGGAGAATCGAGGGTACCTTCCCTGACAATGGGCAATGGGATCTGTAGTTCCATGTTTCTCAACCGTAGCAATTTTAAGATGTGTGGACTTCAACTCCCATAATTCCAGACTGCATGGAGAATCCAGTTTCCTTCCCTGACAATGGGCGATGGGATCTGTAGTCCAGTGTTTCCCAACCGTACAACTTTAAGATGTGTGGACTTCAACTCCCATAATTCTAGACTGCACGGAGAATCCAGTTTCCTTCCCTGACAATGGGCGATGGGATCTGTAGTCCAGTGTTTCCCAACCGTACAATGTTAAGATGTGTGGACTTCCAATTCCCATAATCCCAGACAATGTGGCAAACCTTTTCTGATGATAGGTGATGGGGATTGTAGTCTAGTGTTTCTCAGCCTTAGGAATTTTCAGATGTGTGGACTTCAACTCCCATAATTCGAGACTGCATGGAGAATCCAGCTACTTTCCCTGAGAATGGGCGATGGGAATTGTAGTCCAGTGTTTCCCAAGCTTGGCACCTTTAAGACGGGTGGATTTCAACTCCCAGAATTCCCCAGCCAGTTGGCTGGGGAATTCTGGGAGTTGAAGAGAAGGTTCCACCACAAATGCGCGTACGACAAAAGCGCGCCTGACTAAACCGCGGTGACAAAACCGCGCCAACAAAACCGCAGCGACGAATGAGCGCTGAAGCGCGCCGACAAGAGCGCGCCGACAGAAGCGCGCTATAACCCTAACCCTAAACCAAACCCTAAACCTAACCCTAAACCTAACCCTAAACCTAACCCTTAACCTAACCCTAACCCTAACCCTAACCCTAACCCTAAACCTAAACCTAACCCTAAACCTTACCTTAACTTAAATCGTGCTTCTGTCGGCGCGCTTTTGTCGGCGCGCTTTTGACATCACGGTTTTAGCGCTGCGGTTTTGTCGACACGCTTTTGACGTTCGCGCATTTGTCGGGTCACGGAAGTCCACACGTCTTAAAGGTGCCAAGCTTGGGAAACACAGCTGTAATCTAACCCAGCATTCAGCTAGTTAGCAAAAATAGTTTAAAAAATTGAAGCCAGGGGCTGCGCTGTTCGTTTCACCGGGCGAGAGTTGACAGACCTGCCCTGAAGTGTTGACCAGGCGTCTATTTATAACACTCTTGAAAAGGCCAGCGCACATTAATCCAATGAACTCAAAGCTTTTGCTCCATCGCATGACTTGTCGGTGAAAAAGAGGAAGCGGTGGCTGGGAAAAAAGACATAGAGAAACACTGATTTTGGGGTGTCTGAACAGGAGGGTAGGAGGATTGGGGAGTTAGAAACAAAACAGTCCGAAATGAATTTTAAAATAAAACCTGGCCGCCTTTAGCTGTGATAATAGACAACGGAGCAGAAATGGATGGGGGAAAAAAGATGGCCCTTTTGGAAAAGTGGGAAGGATTTATCACAAAGCAGTGTTCTCAAGCTTGGGAATATTAAGAGATGTGGACTTCAACTCCCAGAATTCCTCAGTCACAGCATGCTGGCTGGAGAATTCTGGGAGTTGAAGTTCACCCATTCTGGCTGTGGAATTCTGAGAGTTGAAGTCCTTCTATTCTGACTGGAGAATTCTGGGAATTGAAGTCCACCCATTCTGGCTGGAGAATTCTGGGAGTTAAACACCATCCATTCGGGCAGGGGAATTCTGGGAGTTGAAGTCCTTCTATTCTGGCTGGAGAATTCTGGGAATTGAAGTCCACCCATTCTGGCTGCAGAATTCTGGGAGTTGAAGTTTGCTATTCTGGCAGGGGAATTCTGGGAGTTGAAGTCCACTATTCTAGCTGGGGAATTCTGGGACTTGAAGTCCACTATATTGGCAGGGGAATTCTGGGACTTGAAGTCCACTATACTGGCAGGGGAATTCTAGGAGCTGAAGTCCACTATTCTGGCAGAGGAATTCTGGGAGTCGAAGTCCACTATTCTAGTTAGGAAATTCTGGGAGTTAAACTCCACCCATTCTGGCTGGGGAATTCTGGGAGTTGAAGTCCACTGTTCTTGCTGGGGAATTCTAGGAATTGAAGTCTACCCATGCTAGCTGGGGAATTCTGGGAACTGAAGAGCAATATCTTACAAGGTTGAGAAACACTATCAGAGAAAACTATCAATCTTCACTCTCTCTCTCTCTCTATCCAGACTCCGGGCCTACAAAATAATGGGTGGAAAACACAGGAAGACAAATTTTGATTTGATTAAGGGGAAAAAAATAAATATTGGGGCTATGACCATTTGGGACCTCCCATCTTGTGGAGGCAGCTCTTGTGAGTTCTCTCTCTCTCTCTCTCCCTCCCTCCCTCCCTCCCTCCCTCTCTCTCTCTCTCTCTCTCTCAAGACAGGGCTTTTTATTCCCATTTTTCCCTGTGTTTATGCCTATGGATGATGGGAGTTGGAGTCCAAGAATATCCTCACTCGTGAGTTGTCAGCTATGCAACTCAGCTTTAGCACAATCAAGTGAGGTGATCAAACTGCTAGGACAGAAAACCTGAGTTTTTCTGGCTGGTTTAATGAGAAGCACAACGCTAAAACCATTCCTTTATAAATCTGTCTCTGTTAGATATTAATTCTAACTGCAGTGGTTTCCACCAAGGTCCTCTGTTCTGGCGGGAACAGAGGTTTAATCCTATGGGTTGACGAGTCTGACAGCTCCCTATAAAAGGGCTGCTGTCACACTCAACCTTCGCTGGATTGTTCTCACTTGTTGTACTCAATAAAGAGCTGTTGTTAAGCCTGTGTGTGCCTATCCATTACCCGATCTAACACTGGTGATGAGGATGGGATTGGAAGGCAACTAGGCGAGCCAAAAAGAGCGTAGAAATCAAGTACATCCAGCATCAAGCAGCCATTTTTGAGTGGCTAACTCAAATCGCCCTCTGTACACAAAATAGCAGCTCAGGGAATCAGGCATGCCCTGGTCGCGCCATTCCATCCAGCCTCCAATGGCCAGGCAGAGAGAATGAATGGTGAGATCTGCAAAAGAGACCCTCTCTAAGATGGGTGTACACAAAATAGCAGCTCAGGGAATCAGGCATGCCCTGGTCGCGCCATTCCATCCAGCCTCCAATGGCCAGGCAGAGAGAATGAATGGTGAGATCTGCAAAAGAGACCCTCTCTAAGATGGGCCCCGGGAGATTGGCAAACACGGGTTGATCACTATTTGCTAATTCAGCACATCACACGCAGTGCCACTATAGGGAGAAGCCCCCCCCCCGCCCCAAGCTTCTCATGGGTCACTGGCTAAGGTCCCACTTAGACCAGCTACACCCCAATTATTCTGCCTCGTCGCCCCCAGACTCCACAAGCAAGATTCGGACATTTAGCATAGGGGGTTCGGTATACGCCCACAACTACGCCGGGGGAACTCTGTGGATTCCTGCCACAGTGATAGGCATCACCGGCCCTCGCTCTTACCTCTTAGAGCTCGAGGACGGTAGGAATTGGAGAAGGCACATTGACCAACTCCGTGGCCGCCTCTCCAAGGAAACCCCTCCTACTGAACTGCGTAGGTCAGGCAGAGCTACCCAAAAGCCCGCCTACCTGCGTGATTACGTAACGAGTAGGATTGTTCCAACCAAGAGGGGAGGGGTGTTAGATATTTACCCTATCTACAGTGGTTTCCACCAAGGTCCCCTGTACTCAATAAAGAGCTGTTGTTACCGTTAAGCCTGTGTGTGCCTACCCATTACCCAATCTAACAGTCTCTATGTATCGCGTTGAATGATGGCTGCCATATTGGTTATTTACATTATTTCATATTATATTGTGCTTTTATTCTGCCATTAGCTGGATACCCATGCTCTGCTATAAAAATATCTGATAAATAAGTCTAACTCCTCCACTCATCAGAGTGTTTTTTTCAGGTGGGGAGAGGGAGTAGAAGGTCTAAACTGCCAGCCCACAGGCCGGATGAGTCACACACCAGTCAAGCCTATGCCAAGTGGCAGTTGGAACAGAATTCTTTTCAGGTGGGGAGGAGGAGTAGAACGTCTAACTCCTTAGCATCAGAGCGTTTTTTCAGGTGGGGAGGGGGAGTAGAATGTCTAAACTGCCAGCCCACAGGCCGGATGAGTCACACGCAGGCCAAGCCTATGCCAAGTGGCAGTTGGAACAGAATTCTTTTCAGGTGGGGAGGAGGAGTAGAACCTCTAACTCCTTAGCATCAGAGCGTTTTTTTCAGGTGGGGAGGGGGAGTAGAATGTCTAAACTATCAGCCCACAGGCCGGATGAGTCACACGCCGGCCAAGCCTATGCCAAGTGGCAGTTGGAACAGAATTCTTTTCAGGTGGGGAGGAGGAGTAGAACCTCTAACTCCTTAGCATCAGTGTGTGTTAATAATATAAGAAATACTAACGATCTGAGGGTCATTTTGAAAAATCCTTTCTTAGCAGGCACCTAGAAGCCAAGAGGAAAATACATAGCAAATTTGAAGTTTGTAGGCTTTACAGTTCTGGAGATTTCGTGATGATGCATGAATGGTATTTCGCTTTTATGTATATAAAGAGAGACTGTTTTTTATCCGATGAGGCCCTCAGAGTTGTTTGGAAAGTGGGCAGCCCTTAAATCAGAATAAATAAAAGCAAGTACTTAATAGGAACAGCAATTAAGACAAAAAAAACCCCTCTCCTTCTATGTATTATTTTATTTATAAAAGGTTTGTGGGCTGATCAGAGAGGAGAAAACCTTCCCAGAATAGCTCTTAACACACAGAAAACGCAAACCGGCCCACATTTTAATGCACTGTAATTCTAAGTCATGATCAAAAACTGATAAGGGAGCACGAATAATCACTATAAAGAGAACTTAAAATCCCCCCAAAACCAGAAAACAAAATCCAATTGTTCAAACCCCATTTCAGGCAGTCCTTGACTTACAACGCTTCATTTAGTGACCGTTTAAAGTTACAACGGCACCGGGAAAAGAGACGTGCAACCGGTTTCCCCACTTACGACCGTTGCAACGTCCCTGTGGCCATGTGATCAAAATTCAGACGCTTGGCAACTGACTCCTACTTATGACGGTCGCAGTGTCTCAAGATTACGCGATCCCCTTTGGTGACCTTCCGACAAGCGAAGCCAAATGGGGTGGTGGTGGGGGTGGGAGGCCAGATTCACTTAACAACCGTGTGACTAACTTAACGGCCGCAACAACTCACTTAACAACCGCTGCAAGCAAGGTCACAAAACGGAGGGCCGATCCTCTGTGAACAACTGTCTTGCTTAGCAGCAGAAAATTGTGGCTGTCGTAAGTTGAGGACTATTTGGTCAATTGTGGCCATAGGTTCTGTTTCCATGCAGGCTTCTCCTATTGCATTTAAAGCTTTTGCCTCTTTTTTTTTTAAAGGAAAGAAAATAATTTCATTTAATGTTTTGTTGTCCAGTGCATCCAGCCTGGTTTTTAATGGGTGTGTCGAGATCACAATTATTCCGAAGAAAAATGGCAATCCATATTTCATTTAATAGCCTCTCGGTTATCTCTTGCTTTTTTTTGGAAGTGGGCACGGGTGCTAATTAAAAAACACCTTTCATTTTAATTGGGTTTCAGCCGTTCTGAACAAGGGCATCGCATCAGCCCAGCGGGATGTTTCTCTAAGTAGCTGAAATCAAATTTCTACCACTTCCTCCTCCTCCTTCCACTCTTACCAGATGATTTTTATATAAAGGGGGGATAATAAAGTCTCTGCCTTATTTCTCTCCCCCCCCCCAGCTTTTATTTTTTACAGGACTCGTTTAAAAAGAAAAACCCTTGTAAATCATGCAGAGGACAATCCTACTTGGAAAATGCATTTTTTTTTGTGGATTGCAAGCTGCACTTTGCAAAAAGGTTCTCCAAGGCACCTGAGGGCAGGACAAGAAGCAATGGGTGGAAACTAATCAAGGAGAGAAGCAACTTAGAACTGAGGAGAAATTTCCTGACAGTGAGGACAATCAATCAGTGGAACAGAAGTTGCCTCCAGAAGTTGTGGCTGCCCCAACACTGGAAGTCTTTAAGAAGATGTTGGATAGCCATTTGTCTGGAACGGTATAGGGTTTCCTGCCTAGGCAGGGGGTTGGACTAGAAGACCTCCAAGGTCCCTTCCAACTCTGCTATTGTACTGTATTTATCAACTATCTCCATCCATCTAGAGATGGATATTAAAAGAAGGACCTGGGGGAGACATGACAGCAATGTTCCAATATCTCAGGGGTTGCCCCAAAGAAGAGGGAGTCAAGCTATTCTCCAAGGCACCTGAGGGCAGGACAAGAAGCAATGGGGGGAAACTAATCAAGGAGAGAAGCAACTTAGAACTGAGGAGAAATTTTCTGATAGTGAGGATAATTAATCAGTGGAACTACTTGCCTCCAGAAGTTGTGAATGCTCCATCGCTGGAGGTTTTTAAAGAGAGTCTAAAGGTAAAGGTTCACCTCGCACATATGTGCTAGTCGTTCCCGACATTAGGGGGCGGTGCTCATCTCTGTTTCTAAGCCAGCGCTGTCCGAAGACGCCTCCGTGGTCATGTGGCCAGCATGACTAAATGCTGAAGACGCACGGAACGCTGTTCCCTTCCCACCAAAGGTGGTTCCTATTTTTCTACTTGCATTTTTTACGTGCTTTCGAACTGCTAGGTTGGCAGAAGCTGGGACAAATCACGGGAGCTCACTCCGTAATGCGGCGCTAGGGATTCGAACCGCTGAAACTGCTGACCTTCCTGATCGACAAGCTCAGCGTCTTAGCCACTGAGCCACCACGTCTAGACAGTCATTTATCTGAAAGGGTACAGAAGAAGTGCTCATTTTATGTTGAAGGCAGGACGATAAGCGACGGATGGAAACTAATCAAGGAGAGAAGCAACTTAGAACTGAAGAGAAATTTCCTGACAATTAGAACAATGAATCAGTGGAACAGAAGTTGCCTCCAGAAGTTGTGGATGCCCCAACACTGGAAGTCTTTAAGAAGATGTTGGACAGCCATTTGTCTGAAATGTTATAGGGTTTCCTGCCCAGGCAGGGGGTTGGACTAGAAGACCTCCAAGGTCCCTTCTAACTCTTCTTTATCTGTTACTCTGTTATTCTTCCCTCCCTTCGTCCCCCAAGGTCATTCTCACAGACCTGTTAAGAGGATGGGAAACCAAGAGGAACCTCAGAACATAAACCAGGAACTTCAAAAAGTATGTCTTTAGGGGCTGCCAGGAAAATTCTACAGATTCGCAAGCAAGGAGTAGCAGGTTGATTAAAGGAAACTTTACATTACTCAGAGTGAGATCACGGAGGGTTGGCCGTGGTGGGTGGGAGAAGATGTCTGAAGATTTCAGAAGCGCTGAGAATAGACTTTCAGCTACTCATTTTGGTGTCCAAATAGTCACCAATATTTCAAAAAGGAGTTCAGTTCCCAGCAGGTGGTGATCCACTAATTTTGAGTGGTCTTGAGTAGTGATGTAGTAGTCAGCTAAATAGGTCCTGGAAAGGAAGATTTTCAGTAATTGCCACAGCTCTTGGCTTAAGTAGCAAAAATGATAATAATCGCCTTAGAAAAAAAGGAAGTGGCAACCACTTTTTTTATTATTGCCGAGAAAACGTACGGGGTGACGATTACTCATTTGTTACTCAAGGTTTCTTTTGAACTTGACCCCACATATCCTTTGGGTACCAACCTAGAACTAAGGAGAAATTTCCTGATAGTTAGAACAATTAATTAGGGGAACTATTTGCTTCCGGAAGTTGTGGGTGCTGCTCAGTGGTGGGTTTCAAAAAAATTTCGAACCTACTCTGTGGTGTGGCCTCCTTTGTGGGAGTGGCTTGTCGGCCATGTGACCTGGTGGGAGTGGCTTGCCGGCCATGTGTTTTCTTTCTTTCTTTCTTTCTTTCTTTCTTTCTTTCTTTCTTTCTTTCTTTCTTTCTTTCTTTCTTTCTTTCTTTCTCCCCCCCCTCTTTCCTTCCTTTTGTCTCTCTGTCCCTTTTTCCTTTTTTTCTTTCATCTCTCTCTCACTTTTTCTGTCTTTTTTCTTTTTTTTCTTTCTTCCCTTCTTTCTCTTTCTCTCTCTGTGTGTGTGTGTTTGTGTGTGTGTGTGTGTCAGTGGTGGGTTTCAAAAAAAATTCGAACCTACTCTGTGGGTGTGGCGTCCTTTGTGGGAGTGGCTTGCTGGCCATGTGACCTGGTAGGAGTGGCTTGCTGGCCATGTGTTTTCTTTCTTTCTTTCTTTCTTTCTTTCTTTCTTTCTTTCTTTCTTTCTTTCTTTCTTTCTCTCTCTTTCCTTCCTTTGTTTCTCTGTCCCTTTTCCTTTTTTTCTCATCTCTCTCTCACTCTTTCTTTCTTTCTTTCTTCCTCCCTCCCTCCCTCCCTCTCTCTGTGTGAGTCTGTCTGTCTGTCTGTCTGTCTGTCTGTCTGTGTGGGCAGTGGTGGGTTTCAAAATTTTTTGGAAGCTCTTCTGTAGGTGTGGCCTGCTTTCCGGGTCCACTGGTGGAACCTCTTCTAACCGGTTCGGTAGATTTGACGAACCGGTTTCTACCGAACTGGTGCGAACTGGTAGGAACCCACCTCTGGTGTGTGTGTGTGTGTCAGTGGTGGGTTTCAAAAATTTTTGGAACCTCTTCTGTAAGTGTGGCTTGCTTTCCGGGTCCACTGGTGGAACCTCTTCTAACCGGTTCGGTAGATTTGATGAACCGGTTCTACCGAACTGGTGCGAACTGGCAGGAACTCTGGTGCTGTTCTAACACTGGAAGTTTTGAAGAAGATGTTGGAGAACCATTTCTCTGAAGTGGTGAAGGGTTTCCTGCCTAAGCAGGGGGGCTGGACTAGAAGACCTCCAAGGTGCCTTCCAACTCTTGTTATTCTATTCTATACTACGCCCACCGGCCCGGAGACATTTCGCTAAACCTGGTGACTGTTTAATCCGCTGGCATGAGATTAAGAAGCCGCAATGACAGGGCTGGGCGAAGATTTACTTCAAATGGGAAATCTAAGCACGTAACGCAAAGAGGTTGTTTGCAAAGGAGGAGGGGAACTCAAAGAGACGGCCAAAAGGAAGAGAGGAAGGAAGCAGAAAGGAGAAGTCGGACTTGGCCCTCTCTGCGCAATCTTTCCACCGCAAATGTTTTGCCTAAAATCTGTCTCACCAGAAAGAAAGAAAGAAAAAAAACACACACACACACAGAGAGATGCTAATTGATAAGGGGCTTGTGATCGGTCTTACCCATAAGCCACATCTGCGTAACCATTATCCGTTCCCCTCCCTCCCTCTTCCCCCTCCCCTCTTCCGAATTTAAATGCTAGATTAAGATCGGTAGCGAAGTCCGGTATCTGATGAATTGAGCTGTAGCTTGCAACAAGCCACGGTCCAGACCAGACCTGGGACCCATTTTCAGGCCTGCTGTGGGAAAATGAGAGGGGGATTATAAGGAGTATGGGAGATCTATGGCCTAAATAAGGGTCTCCAATCTTGGCAACTTGTTTGTTTATTGGATTTATATGCCGCCCTTCTCCCGAAGGACTTCAACTCCCAGAATTCCTCAGCCAGCAAAGCTTTAAGACTTGTGGACTTCAACTCCCAGAATTCCTCAGCCAGCAAAGATTTAAGACTTGTGGACTTCAGCTCCCAGAATTCCTCAGCCAGCAAAGCTTTAAGACTTGTGGACTTCAACTCCCAGAATTCCTCAGCCAGCAAAGCTTTAAGACTTTGGACTTTAACTCCCAGAATTCCTCAGCCAGCAAAGCTTTAAGACTTGTGGACTTCAACTCCCAGAATTCCTCAGCCAGCAAAGCTTTAAGACTTGTGGACTTTAACTCCCAGAATTCCTCAGCCAGCAAAGCTTTAAGACTTGTGGACTTCAACTCCAAGAATTATTCAGCCAGCAAAGCTTTAAGACTTGTGGACTTCAACTCCCAGAATTCCTCAGCCAGCAAAGCTTTAAGACTTGTGGACTTTTAACTCCCAGAATTCCTCAGCCAGCAAAGCTTTAAGACTTGTGGACTTCAACTCCCAGAATTCCTCAGCCAGCAAAGCTTTAAGACTTGTGGACTTTAACTCCCAGAATTCCTCAGCCAGCAAAGCTTTAAGACTTGTGGACTTCAACTCCCAGAATTCCTCAGCCAGCAAAGCTTTAAGACTTGTGGACTTCAACTCCCAGAATTCCTCAACCAGCAAAGCTTTAAGACTTGTGGACTTCAACTCCCAGAATTCCTCAGCCAGCAAAGCTTTAAGACTTGTGGACTTTTAACTCCCAGAATTCCTCAGCCAGCAAAACTTTAAGACTTGTGGACTTCAACTCCCAGAATTCCTCAGCCAGCAAAGCTTTAAGACTTGTGGACTTCAACTCCCAGAATTCCTCAGCCAGCAAAGCTTTAAGACTTGTGGACTTCAACTCCCAGAATTCCTCAGCTAGCTTTGCTAGCTGAGGAATTCTGGGAGTTGGAGTCCACAAGTCTTCAAGTTGCCAAGGTTGGAGACTCCTGGTCTAAATAACATTCCTTTCTCAGAGAGTCAAGGACACCTTGCCCTGCACATGGAGTGGCATGACTGGGAGGCATCTCCGGTTTGGTTGATGGCCGTGTGACGGACATGTGGGTCCTGGGCAGGGACTTGAACCTTCACTTGGGTGGGAAAAACCTGGAAACTTTCAGATTCGGGTTTTCCCAGATGTGCCAATTGTACGTCTCTAATAAAATGGAACTTTGAGGAACCTCAAGCATCGGAGTCTTCTTCCGTTGGGCGTGTTACTTGGGACCCTGACACCAATGGCTTGGAATAAAATTGGTTATTTGGGAAAGGGGGCACAGATCGTCCTCGACTTACAACCATTTAGAAGAAGTGACTTATGGCCATTTTTCACACTTAACGACCGCCGGAGAATCTCCATGGTCAAGTGATCCAAGTTTAGGCACAGGGCAAATGGCATATATTTATGATGGTTGCACTGTTCCTGGGGTCATGTCGTTGCCTGTGGAATGGAAGAGGGGACCGTCGGTGAGTTTGCTGGTTCCAGTGATCCCCACTTCCGCTGGGGAAAAGAACTGATAGGCAGGATTCTGCTTTCTGCTAACCCAGGAAAATATTGACCTTGGGAAGATACTCAATATTGCAGAAGGCCATGTTTGTCCTCCCACAAGGTCAATATTGCAGAAGACCTTGTTGGTTCTTTCAGAAGGTCTATATTCCAGAAATCCATGTTTCTTCTCCAACAAGATCAATATTCAAGAAGACCTTGTTGGTTCTTTCAGAAGACTGATATTCCATAAATCCATGTTTCTTCTCTCACAAGGTCAATATTGCAGAAGACCTTGTTTCTTTCAGAAGGTCTATATTCCAGAAATCCATGTTTCTTCTTCCACAAGGTCAATATTCCAGAAGACCTTGCTGCTTCTTTCAGAAGACTGATATTCCATAAATCCATGTTTCTTCTCTCACAAGGTCAATATTCCAGAAGTCCACAAGGTCAATATTCAAGAAGACCTTGTTGTTGCTTTCAGAAGGTCTATATTCCAGAAATCCATGTTTCTTCTCCCACAAGGTCAATATTGCAGAAGACCTTGTTGGTTCTTTCAGAAGGTCTATATTCCAGAAATCCATGTTTCTTCTCCAACAAGGTCAATATTCAAGAAGAACTTGTTGATTCTTTCAGAAGGTCTATATTCCAGAAATCCACGTTTGTCCTTCCACAAGGTCAATATTCCAGAAGACCTTGCTGCTTCTTTCAGAAGATCGATATTCCAGAAATCCATGTTTCTTCTCCCACAAGGTCAATATTAAAGAAGAACTTGTTGATTCTTTCAGAAGGTCTATATTCCAGAAATCCACGTTTGTCCTTCCACAAGGTCAATATTCCAGAAGACCTTGCTGCTTCTTTCAGAAGATCGATATTCCAGAAATCCATGTTTCTTCTCCCACAAGGTCAATATTCCAGAAGACCATATTTGTCCTCCCACAAGGTCAATCTTCCTGAAGACCACACTGATTCTTTCGCAAGGTCAATCTTCCAGAAGATCACAATTCTTCTCCACAAAGTCGGTATTCCAACAGACCACATTGGCTCTCCCACAAGGTCAATATTTCCCTACCAGGCCCACAAATCTGCACAAAAGAATTTCCTGACCATGGAGTTGCTGAAATCAGGGGCAAGGTTTCAGCAAGATGTGTCACAACGCATGACCACACTTCCATAGCAATGCTAAGAGGAGGACAATCTGAAGCATAGAGAGCTTCTGAGAGGATTCTGAGGTCACCCAGCTGCCTTTCGTGCTGAAGGCTGAACTACAACTCCCAGTCTCCTGGTGATTGGCCTAAAATCACCCAGTTGGCTTTCCTGCCTATGGCTGGACTAGAACTCCCAGTCTCCTGGTTACTAACCTGATGCCTTAACTCAGGAATCCCCCACCTGTGGGCTGTGTCCCACCACCTGGGCTACACCCCTTTCACAACCGGGCCATGCAAATGGCAGGCAAATTTGGTGGGCGGTGAACTGGTTGTTAATTTGCTGGCTGGCCCTGCCCCTACCTGCCCCGCCCCTTCCAGGAGTCCGGTTTTTGCTCCCAGGAGGCTGTAGGAAGGCCTACTAGGCCCAAAACAGGGCTCAGGGGATGCGCTCCTCCCGGTGGTCCACTTTTGCTCCCAGGGGGAGGGGGTGCAGGAGGTGGAGTGCTGCCTGTCACATCTCCTGGCCACGCCCACCAAGCTCATTAGGGCGGAGAACTGGTTCTTAAATTATTTGAATCCCACCACTGCTCAAAACTCTCTCTCTCTCTCTCTCTCTCTCTCTCTCTCTCTCTCTCACACACACACACACACACACACACACACACACACACACACACCTGTCTCTTTCTCTCCACCCATCCCTCCCTGCCCAGAACACATGCAAATCGTATGTCAAATCCCTTATGGAGCCGCCCATAATACTTATAATAATACTTAATAATACTTATGGAGTATTATTCCAGTATTGGAGGGGCTGCCACAAAGAAGAAGGAGTCAATTTGTTTTCCAAAGCATCGGAGGGCAGGACAAGAAGCAATGGTTGGAAACTAATCGAGGAGAGAAGCAACTTAGAACTGAGGAGAAATTTCCTGACAGGGAGAACAATTAATCAGTGGAACAGAAGTTGCCTCCAGAAGTTGTGAGTCCTTCATCACTGGAGGTTTTAAAGAAGAGATTAAACAGCCATTTGTCTGTAATGGTATGCGGTCTCCTGCTTGAGCAGTGGGTTGGACTAGAAGACCTCCAAGGTCCCATCCAGCTCTATTCTGATTGATTGATATATTTTTTTTACGTCTGCACAAGCCCGTGCAAAGCCACCTGCCCACGGGGTGCTTTCAGGACATTCGTTTCCAGATACAAATGTCCCTTTCTGTCCATTCGGCAGAATTGTGTTGTGTGTGTGTGTGTGTTTTGCCTGCTACGTGACTCATGGTGTTTTTTTATTTGGCAAAATTGATGTTCCAGCTTTGCATTTGAGACAGGAAGAGGAGAAGAGAAACGGGAAGGAACAGAAGGATGTCTGGACTGGCCAACCAATACGTCGGTTGCAGGGATGTGTTTCAGCCGGTACAGCCTGGTACGGCCATACCGGTAGAAGCCAGGAGCAGCAGCCACCGTACCAGTACGGTGGCTCGTTTGGCCCACTCATCTGCGTTCCATACCTGTTTATAAAGTCTCCAGCCAATTGTGCATGCATGCACAGCGGCGCAACCTACACCGAACAGCTGGGTCTCACGGGGGCAGTGGCATGCACGACTAGGACGCCAGGCCCCATGTGCGGCGTACTGGTAGCGACGTGGAGCGAAACCCACCACTGGTTGGTTGCTTAGTCTGTCCAAAGGAGATCACTCAAGAAGATGGCTTGGTCCCCATCATATTCATGGACCTGAAGGTCACATTTTGAGGGTTTGAGGGGTGGGGGAAACTAGGCTTCATTTATGACCTGTGGACTTCAACTCCCAGAATTCCTGAGCCAGCCCAGAATTCTGGGAAACAGAGTCCATGCGTGCTGTGAATTCTGGGAGTTGAAGTCCACAGATCTTAAAGGGGCCTATCTCTGGTTTAGCCCCACAAGGTTTAGACAGTTTAGTACATTCCCAAGTCTGAAACGGTTAGTGAGAATCTAGGGCAGGGTTTTCTCAAGCGTCCAACTTTTAAGACTGTGTTGGCTGGGGACTTCAACTCCCAGAATCCCCCAGCCAGCGCAACGGATTGGTGGGACGACCAAGGGGATATCAATTCAGACAAACAAGCTAACAGTAAACCACGGCCTAATCAAAGAACCACCAAGAGAAGCCCCAACAACCCTGAAAGGGCCAATCAGTAGTATATAAACAGAGACCAAACCTACCCTCTCTACTAGCCCTGATGATGTTACCTAGCTGGGTCATGAAACGCCTGCAAGAAAACAACCAAGTTCAGTTATGAAGGGAGGGCGGGAAGGAAGGAATGAGAGGAAGGAAGTTTCATGTTGAGGAATTTGGAAGGAAGGAAGGAAGGAAGGAAGGAAGGAAGGAAGGAAGGAAGGAAGGAAGGAATTGATTGTTGGGAAAGGAAGCTTAATTTGGGAGGGAGAGAAGTAAGTTTCATGTTGAGGAAGGAAAGAAGGAAGGAAGGTTGATTAATGTTGAAGAAGGAAAGTTAATTTGGAAGGAAGAGAAGGAAGTTTTATGTTGAGGAAGGAAAGAAGGGAGGAAAGAAGGAGGGAAGGTTGTTTGATTAACATGGAGGAAGGAAGTTAATTTGGAAGGGGGGGAGGAAGTTTCATGTTGAAGGGTAATCTGGAAGGAAAGAAGGAAGGAAAGAAGGAAAGAAAGAAAAGAGGAAGGAAGGTATGTTGATTAATGTTGAGAAAGGAATGTTAATTTGGAAGGGAGGGAAGGAAGTTTCATGTTGAAGGGTAATCTGGAAGGAAGGAAGGAAGGAAGGAAGGAAGGAAGGAAGGAAGGAAGGAAGGAAGGAAGGAAGGAAAGTTGATTAATGTTGAGGAAGGAAGGTTAATTTAGAAGGGAGGGAATGAAGTTTTATGTTGAGGGAGGAAGGAAGGAAGGAAAGAAGGAAAGAAAGAAAGAAGGAAGGAAGGAAGGAAGGAAGGAAGGAAGGAAGGAAGGAAGGAAGGAAGGAAGGAAGGAAAGAAGGTTGATTAAAGTAGGGGAAAGAAGTTAATTTGGAAGGGAGGAAAGGAAGTTTCATGTTTAAGGGTAATCTGGAAGGAAAGAAGGAAGGAAGGAAAGGAAAGAAAGAAAGAAGGAAGGAAGGTTAATTTGGAAGGGAGGGAATGAAGTTTTATGTTGAGGGAGGAAGGAAGGAAGGAAGGAAGGAAGGAAAGAAGGAAAGAAAGGAAGGAAGAAAGGAAGGTAGGTTGATTAACGTAGAAAAAGGATGTTAATTTGTAAGGGAGGGAAGGAAGTTTCATGTTGAGGGAGGAAGGAAAGAAGGAAGGAAGGAAGGAAGGAAGGAAGGAAGGAAGGAAGGAAGGAAGGAAGGAAGGGCTACAAGCCCGTCCCATTTGCACGACTCTTCCCCCCCCCCCAACAACAACACAAAAGCAGCTGGCCCGGCCACAGAGTCCTGCTGGCTCCATCATCCCCCCCACCCGCAATCTTGCGCAAGGGAGCCCGTCCCCACCCCCAGCCCAGAGTCACATGCAGGTGTGTGTGAGTGAATCAGCCTTGCAGAAGAGGAGAGGCGAGGAGGAAGGGAGGAAGGAAGGAGGGGAGCCGCACTCACGCAGGGGATGTGTTTCGCCTACAGAAAAGGCCAGCCTGCTGCAGACGTCCTCCT
This sequence comes from Thamnophis sirtalis, assembly GCF_051295495.1. Taxonomy (NCBI): domain Eukaryota; kingdom Metazoa; phylum Chordata; class Lepidosauria; order Squamata; family Natricidae; genus Thamnophis; species Thamnophis sirtalis. The sequence continues at coordinate 93,873,411 of NW_028261387.1, forward strand.
GACAGCCTTTAGGAAGGCAGGCAGGCAGGCAGGCCCTGGAAGGGAGTGTGTGCCTGTGTGTTTGTGTTTGTGTGTGCATGCAGAAGTGGGGCAAGGCAACAAAACAGCATTCAGAAGGTCTTTGCAGAGCTCAACATCCTTAGCTATAAATTCATGGCTGGTATCACAATTTCTCTCTTTCTCTCTCTCCCTCTCTCTTTCTTTTTCTCTGTCTCTTTCTGTCTTTCTTTCTTTGTCTCTTTCCATCTTTCTTTCTCTGTCTCTTTCTCTCTGTCTCTTTCCCACCGTCTTTCTGTTTTCCTCTCTTTCTTTTTCTCTCCCCGTCTCTCTCTTTCCCCTCTCTTTCTCTCCCTCTTTCTTTCTCTCTTATTTTTTTCTTTGTCTCTTTCTGTCTCTTTCTCTCTGTCTCTTTCCCTCTGTCTTTCTGTTTTCCTCTCTTTCTTTTTCTCTGTCTCTTTCTGTCTTTCTTTCTTTGTCTCTTTCCATCTTTCTTTCTCTGTCTCTTCTCTCTGTCTCTTTCCCACCGTCTTTCTGTTTTCCTCTCTTTCTTTTTCTCTCCCATCTCTCTCTTTCCCCTCTCTTTCTCTCCCTCTTTCTTTCTCTCTTATTTTCTTTCTTTCTCACTCTCTCTCCCTCTCTTTCTGTCTTTTTCTGTCTCTTTCTCTCTTCTCTTTTTGTTTCCATCTCCCTCTTTCTTTCTCTTTCTGTCTCTCTCTCTTTCTCTATATCTCTCTCCCTTTCTTTTCTGTCTCTTTCTCTCTCTCTTTCTCTCTGTCTCTTTCTCTATATTTCTCTCCCTTTCTTTTCTGTCTCTTTCTCTCTCTCTTTCTCTCTGTCTCTTTCCCTCTGTCTTCCTCTCTCTCTCTCCTTCTTTCTTTCTCTCTCTTTTTCTTTCTCGCTCTCTCTTGCTCTCTTCCTCTCTCTCTTTCCCTCTCTCTTTCTCTGTCTTTCTTTGTCTCTTTCTCTCTTCTCTGTTTGTCTCTATTTCCCTCCTTCTCTCTGTCTCTTTCTTTTCCTGTCTCTTTCCCTGTCTCTCTGTCTCTTTCTCTGTAGCTTTCTCTCTTCCTCTCCCCCTTTTTCTCTCCCTCTCTCCCTCTTTCTCTCTCTTGGTCTTTCTCACTCTCTCTCGCTCTCTTCTCCTCTCTCTTTCCCTCACTCTTCCCCTGTCTTTTTCTGTCTCTTTCTCTATCTCTCTCTTTGTCTGTGTCTCTCTCTCCTCCTTTCTTTGTCTCCCTCCCTCTTTCTTTCTCTCTCTCTCTCTCTCTCACTGTCTGTCTCACTCTGTCTCTTTCCCTCCCTCTCTCTCCCACTCTGCAGCCCACAGCTGCTGCAATGCCGTCTCTCTCGCGCACTTGCTCCAGGGAGAACAACGCGGAACGTCACAAAAACACAAAGCTTTTCAGAGCCCCCGCGAGGCCTGACGGGCATCACGCTAGCCCGCACTGTGACTGGCACCGCAACCTTGTGCAAGCAGGTGATTCGACGTGCGTGTCTCACAGCTGCATCCCCCCCACCCACCCCCATTGCTTCAACCAGCCTAGTTCAGGTCCGCTCGACTGCGTTGCTGGCACCCATTCAGCTTGGTCCCTCTGGGTAAGTCCTGGACTTACGACCACAATGGCACCCCCACATTTCCACTGCTAAGCGAGACAAGCAAGCAAGTTTTGCCCTATTTTACGACCTTTCTGCCCACAACTGTCCAACGAATCACTTTGCAGTTGTGAAGTGAGCCTGGCTTCCCACACAGACTTTGGGATCACGAGACCCCAGGACAGGGGAACCGTCATAAGTACATGCCAGTTGCCAGCCGTCTGAGTTTTGATCACATGACCATGGGAATGCTGTGAGAACTGGCCATAAGTCACTTTTTTGCCCGTGCCGTCATAACTTTAATTGGTCGCTAAACGCATGTTCGTAAGTCAAGGAGTTCCCATCTCTAGGGCTTGAATGATCACCTTAACTGGATGCTAAGTTGACTTCAGTTTCCCTTTCTAACTTTATTTACTTTATTCCTCTATTTATTCGTATCTCCCTTTACTACAAAGTAGTCCTCGGACTTACAACCGTTCACTTCGGGACCGTCCACTTAGCTACAACAGTGACGTACGTGCCGTTTCTCACACTTACGACCGTCGCAGCATGCCCTGGGTCACGGGATGAAAATTCAGGAGCTTGGCCACTGTCTCATACTTATGACAGTCCTGAGGTCACGCGATCCCCTTTTGCGACTTTCTGACAAGCAAAGTCAACAGGGGGGGGGGGGTAGCCGGATCCGCTTAATGGCCGTGCGACTAAACTTCTTCACAACGGCAGCGATTTCCTTAACTGTGTCCGAGAAAAGATCGTAAAACGAGGCAAAACCCGCTTCACCCCTGTCTTGCTAAGCCGCAGGAATTTTTAGGCGCAATGGCGGTCGTAAATCGAGTGGTGCAGTGGCCTAGAGGTTAAGTTCTCGCCTTACAGCCAGGAGGCTGGGAGTTCCATCCTAGGTAGAAGCAGATATTTCTCTCTCCCTGGACACAACGAGAACATATCTGCCGAACAAAACTCCCCATCGGCGACAGAGAACGGCGTCCGGCCATTAAACCCTCAGCTCCATTCTGTTGCCCAGACTCCACTCCACAAGGGAATATGGGGTTGTTAAGAGAGGATGAAGGGCGGTCGTAAGTCGAGGACTACCTGCACTTGGCTCTGGAAAGCCAGCTTCAAACAGCTTCATTCCATTGCTTGGAGGGGACCCGCTACAGGAAACCCAGCCAGCTGCATTTCAATTTTCCCATTAATCTGTCGTCGCAATAGACGGCTAAAGCAAAAATAGGCAATTTATCTCAGTCTGGGAAAGGAGGACTCTTGGAGAGAAAACTTCCCTGCCTTGATCCGCACACACACACACACACGCACAGACCCACAAACCCCACATTATTTTTTTCCCTTGTTCTCGCCCAGCAGAGCTTGGGAAAAAAATAACAACACCACGGAAGGCTCAAACTTTAAGACTTCCTTTGGCCTTCTCTAAGCCTTAGTAAGGCCACATCTAGAGTACTGCATCCAGTTTTGGTCATTGAGAAGCAAATTAAGGAGATTCCCTAATTCTCTTGGGCATAAGAGGAGGAGGAGGAGAGAGGAGGGGAAGGGGAAGGGGAAGAAGAAGAAGAAGGGAGGAGGAGGTGGAGGAGGAGGAGGAGAAGGAGAAGGAGAAGGAGAAGAAGAAGAAGAAGAAGAAGGGAGGAGGAGGAGGAGGAGAAGGAGGAGGAGAAGGAGGAGGAGGAGGAGAAGGAGGAGGAGAAGAAGAAGAAGAAGGGAGGAGGAGGAGGAGGAGGAGGAGGAGGAGAAGGAGAAGAAGAAGAAGAAGGGAGGAGGAGGAGGAGGAGAAGGAGGAGGAGAAGGAGGAGGAGGAGGAGGAGGAGGAGGAGGAGAAGGAGAAGAAGAAGAAGAAGAAGAAGAAGAAGGGAGGAGGAGGAGGAGGAGGAGGAGAAGGAGAAGGAGAAGAAGAAGAAGAAGAAGAAGAAGAAGAAGGGAGGAGGAGGAGGAGGAGAAGGAGGAGGAGAAGGAGGAGGAGGAGGAGAAGAAGAAGAAGAAGAAGAAGGGAGGAGGAGGAGGAGGAGGAGGAGGAGAAGGGGAAGGGGAAGAAGAAGAAGAAGGGAGGAGGAGGTGGAGGAGGAGGAGGAGAAGGAGAAGGAGAAGGAGAAGAAGAAGAAGAAGAAGAAGGGAGGAGGAGGAGGAGGAGAAGGAGGAGGAGGAGGAGGAGGAGGAGGGGAAGGGGAAGGGGAAGAAGAAGAAGAAGGGAGGAGGAGGTGGAGGAGGAGGAGGAGGAGAAGGAGAAGGAGAAGGAGAAGAAGAAGAAGAAGAAGAAGGGAGGAGGAGGAGGAGGAGAAGGAGGAGGAGAAGGAGGAGGAGGAGGAGAAGGAGGAGGAGAAGAAGAAGAAGAAGGGAGGAGGAGGAGGAGGAGGAGGAGGAGGAGAAGGAGAAGAAGAAGAAGAAGGGAGGAGGAGGAGGAGGAGAAGGAGGAGGAGAAGGAGGAGGAGGGGAGGAGGAGGAGGAGGAGGAGAAGGAGAAGAAGAAGAAGAAGAAGAAGAAGAAGGGAGGAGGAGGAGGAGGAGAAGGAGAAGGAGAAGAAGAAGAAGAAGAAGAAGAAGAAGGGAGGAGGAGGAGGAGGAGAAGGAGGAGGAGAAGGAGGAGGAGGAGGAGAAGAAGAAGAAGAAGAAGAAGGGAGGAGGAGGAGGAGGAGGAGGGGAAGGGGAAGGGGAAGAAGAAGAAGAAGGGAGGAGGGGTGGAGGAGGAGGAGGAGAAGGAGAAGGAGAAGGAGAAGAAGAAGAAGAAGAAGAAGGGAGGAGGAGGAGGGAGGAGAAGGAGGAGGAGAAGGAGGAGGAGGAGGAGAAGGAGGAGGAGAAGAAGAAGAAGAAGGGAGGAGGAGGAGGAGGAGGAGGAGGAGGAGAAGGAGAAGAAGAAGAAGAAGGGAGGAGGAGGAGGAGGAGAAGGAGGAGGAGAAGGAGGAGGAGGAGGAGGAGGAGGAGAAGGAGAAGAAGAAGAAGAAGAAGAAGAAGAAGGGAGGAGGAGGAGGGAGGAGAAGGAGAAGGAAGAAGAAGAGAAGAAGAAGAAGAAGAAGGGAGGAGGAGGAGGAGAAGAAGGAGGAGGAGAAGGAGAAGGAGAAGAAGAAGAGAAGAGAAGGAGAAGGAGAAGGAGAAGGAGAAGAAGAAGAGGAGGAGGAGGAGGAGGAGGAGGAGGAGGAGGAGGAGGAGGAGGAGGAGGAGGAGGAGGTGATGGAGGAGGAGGAATAGTGTCTCGGCCTTCCAAAAGAGGCTTTATATCAATCATTTGTCTGACATGGTAGAGCAGGAGTGTCAAACTCAAGGCCCGGGGGCCGGATCTGGCCCGCGGGGTGCTTAGATTTGGCCTGCTGCGAGGTACTTAGTTCTGTGATCAATGAAGTGTTCATACCACTTTATAATGCCTTGGTAAGGCCACACTTGGAATCCTGCATCCAGTTTTGCAAACCACAATGTAAATAAGATGTGGAGACTTTAGAAAGAGTGCCGAGAAGAGCAACCAAGAGGATTTGGACTTCAACATTATGCAAACACAAGTAGTAGAACAAAGTCAAACTAGAGTCTTGGACTTTAAGGGAGCTAATTTCAATACACTCAGAGAGAGCTTGGGAAGAATTCCATGGATGAGAATTCTCAAGGGGAAAACAACTCAAGAAGCTTAGGAAATTTTGAAAAAATGAGATTACAAAAGCCCAGTCTATCACAATACCAATGAAGAAGAAAAATAACAGCTCCCAAAAGAAACCAGCATGGCTACATAAAGAACTCTCTGTCAACCTTTAAATATGAGCCAGCCAACACAAAAAACCAACACAGTTCTAGGCTATGTAAACAGAGGGATGGAATCAAGATCATGTGAAGTGTTAACACCACTTCATAAGGCCTTGGGAAGGCCACACTTGGAATACTACATTCAGTTTTGGTTGCCACGATGTAGAAAAGATGTGGAGACTCTAGAAAGAGTGCAGAGAAGGGCAACAAGGAGGATGAGGGGACTTGAGGCTCAAACATACGATGAACGGTTGCAGGAACTGGGCAAGG